>NC_141698.1:1112191603-1112371603 GCF_964263255.1 Lissotriton vulgaris | reverse complement strand
CCATCTGGTCGCCCCCATTGGAAAGCATTGCCGGCGACCAGATGGCCGAGGCGATCCTGGAGACCAGATGGCCGAGGGGATCCGGGAGACTAGATGGCCGAAGGGGATCCGAGAGACCAGATGGCCGAGGGGATCCCAGAGACCAGATGGCGGGGCACGAAAGTCAAGCCAGCCTATGTCACTCTGTGCCCCAACGAAAAAGTGAGCTGGCGCCAGGGAACGGGCGGGTTGGGGACCAGAGTCCCAGGGCCTAGCACCCGACCCGGGGCCCGGACGGGCCCCTGGACCCAGCCTGGGCGCTAATGCCCGGAGACGCAGGGGACGCCTTCCCGGGCCCTCCGGACCCTGTCCCGGGCACCCTGCCACGCAGCAGGACCATGGACAGAGCCCGGGATGGGGAGGCCGCCCTCCCCGGGCCCTCAGGGGCCCCGGCCGGAGCTGCTGAACTCAGCCGAGCGGGGGGAGGCTTCCTGGGCACAATGGAGCCCCGTCCCGGGGCTTTGGCAGTGTGGCATGTCGGTGGATGGGGCCCAGGGCCGTAGCACACCACCCGGGGCCCGGCCGGGCCCCTGGACCCAGCCGGGGCTCCCGGGCCTGGAGGCACAGGGGAAGCCTCCCCGGGCCCTCCCGGCCCCGTCCCAGGCACCCTGCCACGCAGCAGGACCATGGACAGAGCCCGGGATGGGGAGGCCGCCCTCCCCGGGCCCTCAGGGGCCCCGGCTGGAGCTGCTGAACTCAGCCGAGCGAGGGGAGGCTTCCAGGGCACAATGGAGCCCCGTCCCGGGGCTTTGGCAGTGTGGCATGTCGGTGGATGGGGCCCAGGGCCGTAGCACACCACCCGGGGCCCGGCCGGGCCCCTGGACCCAGCCGGGGCTCCCGGGCCCGGAGGCACGGGGGAAGCCTCCCCGGGCCCTCCCGGCCCCGTCCCAGGCACCCTGCCACACAGCAGGACCATGGACAGAGCCCGGGATGGGGAGGCCGCCCTCCCCGGGCCCTCAGGGGCCCCGGCCGGAGCTGCTGAACTCAGCCGAGCGAGGGGAGGCTTCCTGGGCACAATGGAGCCCCGTCCCAGGGCTTTGGCAGTGTGGCATGTCGGTGGATGGGGCCCAGGGCCGTAGCACACAACCCGGGGCCCGGCCTGAGCCCCTGGACCCAGCCGGGGCTCCCAGGCCCGGAGGCGCAGGGGAAGCATCCCCGGGCCCTCCGGACCCCGTCCCAGGCACCCTGCCACGCAGCAGGACCAAGGACAGTGCCCGGGATGGGGAGGCCGCCCTCCCCGGGCCCTCAGGGGCCCCGGCCAGAGCTGCTGAACTCAGCCGAGCGAGGGGAGGCTTCCTGGGCACAATGGAGCCCTGTCCTGGGGCTTTGGCAGTGTGGCATGTCGGTGGATGGGGCCCAGGGCCGTAGCACACAACCCGGGGCCCGGCCGGGCCCCTGGACCCAGCCAGGGCTCCCAGGCCCGGAGGCGCAGGGGAAGCCTCCCCGGGCCCTCTGGACCCCGTCCCGGGCTCCCTGCCACGCAGCAGGACCAAGGACAGCACCCGGGATGGGGAGGCCGCCCTCTCCGGGCCCTCAGGGGGCCCCGGCCGGAGCTGCTGAACTCAGCCGAGCGAGGGGAGGCTTCCCGGGCACAGCCGAACCCCGTCCTGGTCCTTTGGCTGTGCGGCAGGCCGGGGGACCGGGCCCAGGGCCGTGGCACCCGACCCGGGGTCCGCCCGGACCCCTGGACCCAGCCGATGCTCCCAGGCCCGGAGGCGCAGGGGAAGCCTCCCCGGGCCCTCTGGACCCCGTCCCGGGCACCCTGCCACGCAGCAGGACCAAGGACAGCGCCCGGGATGGGGAGGCCGCCCTCCCCGGGCCCTCAGGGGGCCCCGGCCGGAGCTGCTGAACTCAGCCGAGCGAGGGGAGGCTTCCCGGGCACAGCCGGACCCCGTCCTGGTCCTTTGGCTGTGCGGCAGGCTGGGGGACCGGGCCCAGGGCCGTGGCACCCGACCCGGGGCCCGTCCGGGCCCCTGGACCCAGCTGGGGCTCCCAGGCCCGGAGGCGCAGGGGAAGCCTCCCGGGGCGCTCCAGACCCCGTCCCGGGCACCCTGCCACGCAGCAGGACCAAGGACAGCGCCCGGGATGTGGAGGCCGCCCTCCCCTGGACCTCAGGCCTCAGGCCTTCCAGGTAAGCCCGGCAATCTGGTCGCCCCGTTGGAAAGCATTGAGCGCTACTTTTGAAAACACGTTATCTACCGGACTTGCTCTAGATGGCGCTCCAACATAAGGAATGTACCAACACCTTCCATACTGGAATCGTGACGAGCTGGAGCCGTCAGTAGCACTGAAGGGGTTAAGAGTGAGTGAGAAAGAACAGCCAACACGTGTTTCACCCCATTACATGGCCATCCGGCCTGGGGCTTCCTAACCTTTTTCTTTCCCAAAGAAATTCTGAAATGTATCCAAACATTACTCTCCTTTTTTTTTGAGGTGGCGTCTCATTCTGCTCATGCATTAGACGGTCAGGTTGTTCTTGCTGGTTAAGAAGAGACATACTTGCATCTATCTAAAGTACTTGTGCAGAAAAATGTATTTGTAATTGGTTACATAAGTAATGTTATGTTTATTTTTTATTTTTTATTTTACATTGTATAATGTTACACTCTCAGATAACCTATTGCAGTAAGTCGGTTTTGTTATTTGTTGAACATTGAAAGGATCCCCAAAGACTAGTTCAGAAGATGAGTGTGCTTCCCCTCAAGTTGCTTCATTTCACATGAAGTGATTGTGCGTCCTTGTGTGGATGCTTTGAACATGCGTTCACATTGAACTTGCCCTGTAAGATTCCTTTTAACCATTCTCTCTTGATAATTGTTTGCCACAGATGTTACACTGCACAGACTTGGCAAATCAACAATTTGATGCCTTTAATGTTAGATTTTGTTTCTCTCAAAAAGTTATGTAAGTCATACCATGGGCATTATGCACATCTGAGGGTCAGAAACCAAGTTGGTGTTGTTAAATTTCAGAACATGCACTTAAGCTCACCATGATGACGATACCAGTACTCATTGGTTCCACTTTGGCATACCATTACATTTAACAAATTTGGAGAGGTAAAATGAATAGACAGCAGTACTTCAAGTACATGGGTGGGGTCTTAATGTAGTTAATTAGAGGTTCAGGTTTGGGTATGTTTCTGTATTTGTAAATAGTTAAATAAGTTATGTTATGTTTATTTGTTAATTGTTTGGTTTATATTGCATTGTAATATGTAAATAAAATGTATTTGTAAAGATGTAAAAATGTATATTACTAATTTAAGTTGAAGGTTACAAACACACCCATACAGGTATTTATACATGAACTCACATGCCTATAAAGTAAATTAACGCAAACAAATGATGGATGAAAAGCTGAATAAATCATACATTAACCCCCAGTCTAGAGACCTGGGTTTAATCAATTGTTGCTTTGCTCACCATGCCCTCCCAGTTTAGAACCAGCCATATGCAAATCAGTCTTGACCATGTGCCTCATGGCTACAGTCCAGTACGAAGTGCCAAGCCGGGTCCTCCTGGGGTCGGAAAAAAGCATCCTGGGACCAATTTCAGGGTATTACCCTTCATCAGCAGGCTAGTTTGAATCCAGTGGGTGCCGCTGGTGGTGGTACTGTGGATTTGAGCTTCAGGGGCAGTGTTTCTTACCTGGCGGGACTGCGAGGACCAGCAGCCTTTGCCGCCTTCGCTGTGTGCCTCTTCCCGCCCTCCCACGCTGGACTTTAAAACAGTGGCTCGCGGCCCCCGCTCCGTGGGTGCCTCTGGTGGTGGTACTGGGGGTTGGAGCCTCAGGGGCAGTGTTCCTTACCTGGCGGGCCTGCGAGGACCAGCAGCCTTTGTCACCTGATGCTATGTGCCCTTTCCCGCCCTCCCACGCCGGACTTTAAATCAGCGGCTCGCAACCCCCGCTCCGTGGGAGCCGCTTGTGGTGGTACTGTGTATTGGAGCTTCAGGGGCAGTGTTTCTTACCTGGCGGGACTGCGAGGACCAACAGCCTTTGCCGCCTGACGCTGTGTGCCTCTTCCCGCCCCTCCCACACGCCATATATCTTAGATCACACTTCCCGCTTTGCGGTACGCGTGCGGGCGCGCGCCGGGCAAAGCCTGGGCCAAGGGCGGGCCCGTTTAAGCCTGTTATAGCCCGGAGGAGACCGGACCGGGCCCCCCCTCTTTCATCTGGTATAATCCCCACTACAACCGTCCAGAAGACTTGTAAGTACTAAATTGGCTGAGGGGCTGCAATTCTAATATGGCCGCGCGAAAGCAGGAGCAAAACTGTCATTTCTAGTGGGAAGCTAACAGGAACACTTGATAATTTTATAACCAGAGCTAACTCTGTCATCGACCAGGGGATAATTTACATGGAGCGCCGAGTTTCCCAAGACCTAGCCATTGCCAAAAGATCTTCTATGGGCCATTTTGCAAATGCCCGTACACCAGAACCTATCAGGCGAGCAAACATTGATGATGTCCCTCTGATTGTTCACAGTCCACCTATCTCTCAGGACCAGGGCCTTATTTCTTTATCGGAGTACCCACATCTATCATGAGTAATAGAGACTACCATTGCATCATCTACGGCTAGCTCTCCTAAGAGACCCAATACTCTGCAGTTACGAGAGGGACGTGAGGGGGCGATGCCTAAGAGGGAACGGGTGCCGCTATTGGTGTTGGAGGTAGAAAAGTTGCCAAAGGTAGCGGCAATAGTGACATAACATCTAAGCAAAAGGGGTCAGAAGCCCCCAACTCTATGGACATTCATGCTCCACCAACATTGTCTGCAATTCGTGTCGGAACATTATGCCAAGGCCCGGTCATTTCCAGTGGCGAACTAGTGGCAGTGGATGATCACCTTCTCGCAAAATTGGGTGTCCTATTAGGAAATTTTCGCCAACCACTTGAAGCAAGCCTCACGCGGATTGAGCTGCAGTTCTCCAAGATTGAACAAGCGTCACTGGAAACTGTGGACAGATTGAAGGAAAATATGTCATATTCGGGTATTGCACAAACGAATATTGCACAGGGGGGATTGCCGCAGACAAATCAACCGCCCCAGCAGCACCGTTGGTCACACGCACTAATGTTCTGAGGGAGGGTACTTTAGTACAGTCTAAAGAGGGTGTTCAGGCTCTCCCCGCTAGGGATTCCCCTAGGGAACGTAGAATCGGTCTGCCCCCTGAATCAAGCCCTTATCTGGTAGTCCTGACAGGGGTCCCCGAAATATCTAACCCGAGTCTGGAATCTTTTATGTCCCTAAAAAATAAAGTATCAGACTGGCTCAATGAAAATCGACCATTTCCCCCCCATATCACCAGTGAAATACTGATGGTGCGCAGGCTGTCATGGGTGGGGCACAGTCTAAAAACCATAAATGGTGATTGCATGCTGGTTAATTTCATGGACCCAAGGACTTTGGAGCATATTTTTAATTGGAGATACCACAGTCCAGGGGCTAATATTCAACCACTCCCACTGTCATATTTTTATCCCCCAACCTATTTGCAAGACTCTGAAGCTGAATGGACTCTAGTAGAGCATTGAGGTATGGGCAGGACTGTGAGGGGTTTGCACGCGCAACCACACGCATCAAGCCAAATAATTACACAAAATAGATATAGTTGCCTGGAAATGGTCGATTGACTTCAGGACACCCGGGTGGAAACTTATGCTACCACCCAAAAAAAGAGCAAGGCTAGTTCTAGGGAAACGGCTGAGACAATCAGTAGTAATTTGGCCAGCGATAATTCTGATCCCCGCCCTTCTATTCAGGGGACTGCCATAGGCACTGGTGAGGCGCGGTTGCCAGCAAATTAAAATCTTTGACAATATTGTCTTGGAACGTGGCAGGCCTACCTAACAAATTGCTTTGCCCTGAGTGGGGTTCTTTTGTAGATAAGAATGACATTTGCCTCTTTCAACAGACTTGGGCCAGGGAAGAACAAATGAGATTGGGATTTGCTGCATTCCATGTACCGGCTCGTTGGGGGGAAGGGGCGGCCATCAGGGGGCCTCACCATCTGGGTCGGATTGCACCTGGGCTGTATGGCCAAGACTGTGACCACCCACTCGGATGATGTCCAGTGTGTAATACTGAGTTGGCCCAATTCTTTTAAGCTTGCTATCGTGAATGTTTATTCACAACCAGCAATTGTAGCCAGCGAGTTAACCACTATCGAAGAGTTGTCGAATTTCTTGTACTCTATTGCTAGCAATACCCATCTCCTGATAGCGGGTGATTTAAACTGCCACTATGAACCCCTACAGGGGATAAATGAAGGTGCTCTTATGGCGGAGGATGACTATTAGGCGATCCCTTCAAGCCAATCTCCATTTCCTAGGACATGGTCCCCCCTAGTGATCCAGTTAATGGCCCTATCTTTAAATCACTCTGTTAGGGCCTGTAATTGTTGCACTCACTCTGATACGCCAACAAGGTGCACGTTTAATAAAAAGGGGCATGAGTCACGCCTAGACTATATTATGGTCGAGACGCTGCTGTGGTCCAAGGTCATCGACTTTGAGGTCATTACTATGGTCGACAGCGATCATAACACTCTGAGCCTGGAGATGGTTTTTCCCGGTCTCAGAGCAAATGTATTGCCAGACCCAGAAGATTTAACAGATGAATCAATATTGTCAAATGACAGACGTAGGGTAAAGTGGGAAAAGATAGTGGCATCTCTAGACGAACTATCCAAATTATATAATGGAATTCTTCCCCTGTTCGCGGAGGTTGATGCTTTAAACTCACAACAACTGCCTCCCGATTTTAATGAAAAACTGCAGGTTCTGCATTTGAGCTTAGTTTCCACCCCAGCCGCTGTTTTTAATCCACAGGTGTCCAAACGGAGAAAAAGGGCCCCTGCATCTTCATGGTTTATTGCCGCATGTCGAACGGCTAAGTCAGAGCTGGTCCAGGCCCTAAAGCTTGGTAGCAATAAACCTCTTATTCGTGCTGAGAGATTGCATTATAAAGAAATAATGAAATAAGCCAAGCAAGAGTGGGATCTTGAAAAGTGGACTAACTTATCTTGTGCCTTAGACAAAAGGGATGCCCGCATATTTTGGTCAATAGTAAGCATGGGCGAATTTTGCGAATCTGGCGTTCGCGAATTTGCGTATTTGCGAACTCGCAATCCGCAAAATTCGTGAATTCTCGCGAATTTGCGGATTTTGTGTGTTCGCAAGGATTTCTGCAAGTTCGCAAGGATTTCTGCCAGTTCACGAGGGTTTTGAACCAGTTCGCAATTGCGAACTTACATGTTGGCTCGCAACGGTCACGATTATGTTGTTTCTACGTCTGGTTCATCATCACAGGTTCCCAGCACCCTCTGTTTCACCCCTGCCACCCTCTGTTTCACCCATGCCACCCTCTGGTACATCAATGCCACCCTCTGGTTCATCATCACTGTAGATTATGGGGGGAAAAAGCAAGCACACCTGCCTGCTTCAACTGACATGAATTAATTTGGGGTTGATTTATTAATGTGTCACTGTTTTAAAATTCCAGTCTGGCACCTGCTTCCTTATCTGTAATTTGCTTTCTGTTGCAGTGCAATTTTTTTTTCCAGGACCTTTGTGGCCTACTTGTAGCTATTCTATGAGCCTGCTGTGAGGGTCAGAGCAGGGTCATACAATTGTTGCAACTAGCAACTGAACTCTGGAGGGGCCCTTGTCAGGAAGCACTACAGGGAATGGTTACTAATGATGAGTTTGAACTTTTGAACCTGCTGAATGCTTTCACTTTTGCAAAACTCCTTTTTCTGCAGAACAGCATTACAGCAACTGTAATTATTATTATTATTATTATAGGAGTTTATAAAGCGCCTGGTGACGCCTCTCGGCAATGCCCCAAACAAGCATATATGAGAAAGTTGATTTCTAATCCAAAAGTTATCCAAAGAAAATCAAAAGGCCTCAAATCCAAAAAAGTGCAGGCAAATGTCAACCTGAGGAGTTATTCTGATAAAAATCATCTATTCAGAAGATCTATGCTGCTTGCTAGTAGATTTCTTGTGCCAAATTGCAATTTTTGTAATTTCGCGAGTGCGAGATTGTTGCTGCCCGCCGCACCTACATGTTCGCAATTGTGAACTTACACCGCACGCCGCAAAAATCCGCTGCGTGCGAATTTGCGAATTCTCTGTAAATTCGCGAGCGTTTGCTGATCGCGAATTTACAGAAAATTCGCAAAATTTGCGAGCGAAACGGATTTTCCGCCCATGCTTAGTCAATAGTCAGTACAGGCGGGCGAGAACCAAAATCAGCCATTGAACCAAATATCGAGGCAAATGTCTGGGAAGACCACATCAAGACCCTATACTCAGGAGATCTAGGTATGGAGATGACGCCGATACTGCCAACTATAAATAACCAGCATGACGACCTAGAATTTACCTTAGAGGAAGTATGCCATGCAATAGCCAAACTTGCAGCGGGAAAAGCCCCGGGTCTTGATAAATTGCCAGGTGACCTTTCAATCACCAACCTGGGATTTGGGGCCCATACCTTTGTATCGTCTTCAATGCAGTCTTGAGGGGCATGGAGGTTCCATGTACTTGGCTGGGAGCAGAGATAGTGCCTATTTTCAAGAAGGGCTCTCCTCTGCTCCCAGTCAACTACAGGCCTATTAGCCTCATCGATGTCCTGCAAAAAATGTTATCCTAGATAGCCTACAGGACTGGATGGAGGAGCACGCAGTCCTCAGTCTGTACCAAGCGGGGTTCAGAAGCAACACTTCCACCATGGATCAAATCTTCCGCCTAATATTACTATTCTGGAAAACGGTGAAGATAGAGGGTGGCAGCCTCTACACAGTGTTTGTGGACCTCCGATCCGCTTTTGATTTAGTGCCCTGCGGAAAACTCTGGACCGCGCTTCAAAACTTGGGTGTCCCTCCAGAACTTCTGAAAGTCCTGGTGAGGCGTTGTCATCAAGGTTCCCCGTTGGCAGGGTGGTCAGGCAAGGGTGTGTATTGGCACCTACCCTGTTCTGCCTCTACGTTAATGGCATATTTTCACATCTGGACAGTGTCCCCAATAGCGATGTGCCAAGGTTGGCAGGGAGCAGGGTACCAGCGATTATGTTTGCAGATGACACCCTGTTGCTCTCCAAATCTCCAATGGGGATTCAGCGTGTGTTGGACGGCTTTGAGGATTTCTGTAGATGCCGTGATCTGGAGATAAATGAAATTCATGATCTTCAACCCTCCGGCATCTACTCGTCCGAATCCTATATTGGGCACAGTGAGACTAGAAAGGGTAGCGACCTTTGAGTATTTGGGGGTAACCATAAAGGGTAACCATAAATGAAAATTTGTCTTGGGGCCCCTAACAAGGAAAATCTCAAATGAAACTGGCCCAGCTTGCAGGGGGAATACTCAAGCTCTCCAACACGTCTACATATAAACCCATTAAACCACCATTGGAGATCTACAAGACTCAGACGAGGGCTGCAATTTTGTATGGGGGGAGTTGTGGGGGCATTCGTGTAGGCCCGAAATTGCCAAAACAGAAAATAAATTTATCAGACAGTTATTGGCACTCCCACAAAGCACCCCGCTATTACCTTTAAGGTTGGACTTGGGCCTGAGACCTATCAAAGCCGAATTAGCACTCAAACCCCTTAGGTTCTAGCGTAGGCTCTGGATAACACCAGAATTGCTGAACTACAGGCTAGAAAATACTAAGCAGTAACAGTGCAGTAAAAATACCCTGGCTTAGGTTCCTAAAACAGGAATTCTTAAGACTGGGCTTGCCTGATATGAGGTACGACCCGGAAAGGAGCTGCCAGGAGGTCTCGCGAAAGTCGCTTACCAAGAATATCATGGATGAGAAACTTACTGTAGTCCAGTCTGTTCCTAACGTAGGCACCCTAACTAATTCTTTTTTAACATTTAAAGAGTTTTATTCCATTGAGGACTTCTTGGATGTCATTTATCCTATTGCATCGAGGAAACTTTATCTTCAATGCAGATACGGTACTCTACCCTTAAGAGCTTTTATGAGCAAATGTTCAACTATTTCCATCAAGATTTGTCCAGGCTGTAGCTGTGACCTAGAAGATGAACTTCATGTATTATTCTTTTGTCCAGCCTACTCTAAATCTAGGAAGTATTGGCTAGTTCCTCTCTGTAAAAATTTGGGTTTTGTACACTGTAAATATGCTTTTAGAATTTTAAAAATAGATACGTTTAGGCATATAGTATTCGCAGTTTCTCAGTTCTTGCTGGCTATGTGGACCAAACGTAGACGTTTGATTGCTATTGAATGTTAAATTCTCTTATACGGCAAGATTGTATTACTGTAATCATGTTTTACTCTAGCTTGAATGATTTTATTTCTAAGGTTACTATTCTAATGAATTGTGTTTTAGCCTTGTACATGTTTTATTCTGTACTCTTTTTAAGGCACAAAAGCCGAAATAAAGATTCCTTGATGTTGATGAATCCAGTGGCACAGTGACCAACGTACCCAAGTCGGGGCATACCCATCCAACTTAGGGTGAAAAGTGCTATGCAAACAAATGATGGACGGAATGCTGAATAAATCATATATTGATCCCCAGGCAAGAGATCTGGGTTAAATCCATTGTTCTTTTGCTCACCATGCCTTCACAGTTTAGATCCGGTCATATGCAAATAAGTATTGACACTGTGACTCAAGGAAACAGTCAAGACTCAACTGCCAAGCCAGGTCCTTCCTGGAATGGAAACAAGCATCCTGGGACCGGTTTCTGGGGATTACCCTTCATTAGACAGGCTAGCTTGAATCCAGTGGCACAGTGAGCAAGGGACCCACGTCTGGGCATACCATCCCACTTAGGGTGAAAAGTGCTATGCAAACAAATAAAGGACAGAATGCTGAAGAAATCATACATTCACCCCAGTCAAGAGTTCATGGTTAAATCCATTGTTCTTTTGCTCACCATGCCATCCAAGTTTAGAACCCAGCCATATGCAAATACGTCTTGACCTTGTGCCTCATGGGAACAGTCCAGACCAACCTGTAAAGCCAGATCCTCCGTGGACCGGAAACAAGCATCATTGGAACAGTTTTTGTGTATTATTCTTCATCAGCCAGGGTAGCTTTAATCCAGTGGCACAGTGAGCAAGGGACATAAGTCTGGGCATACCCATCCCACTTAGGGTGAAAAGTGCTATGCAATTAAATCATGGACAGAATGCTGAATAAATCATACATTCACCCCCAGTCAAGAGATCTGGGTTAAATCCATCATTTTTTTGCTCACAAAAGATCTGAGTTAAATCGATCATTCTCTTGCCCACCATGCCATTCCAATTTAGACCCAGCCATATGCAAATAGGTATTGACTCTGTGACTCATGGGAACAGTCAAGACTGAACTGCCAAGCCAGGTTCTCCCTGGGACAGATCAAGCATCCTCGGACCAGTTTTGGGTATTTCCCTTCATCAGCCAGGCTACTTTAAATTCAGTGGCACAGTTAGCAAGGAACCCACGTGTATTTGTAAATAATTAAATAAGTTGTGTTGTGTTCATTTGTTTTTGTTTTAATTAAATGGTATTGTATTCACACACCCATATAGTTACTCATACATGAACTATCACACCTATACAATTATTTACACAGGTAGTCACACACCCACAAACATACTCACACACCCAGTCACAATCCCTTAGTCATTCAGACACTCAAACAAGCAAACACCTACTCACATAGACTCATACACCTACATATTCACAAACACATACTCATACACTGATGCAGCCACTCACATACCAAGCCACACAGTAATGCAGCCACTTATACACACAGCAATACACGTATACACCCACTCTCACACAAATACACACCCACCAATACAGATAAGCACCTACCCACCCATATACTGTTAAAACCACACAGAGACTGACTTATACATGCACAGACCAATAAAGTCTCTGACACACCAGGCACTCACTGATACAGCCATTGCCAGAACCCTGCTCACACAGATGCAACCACTGAGAGACACAGGGACATGCTGACACAGCCACTCACATACCCAGACCCACACTGATAGAACTACCAACATACCCAGCCACACTCTATTACAGAAACTGACACATCCATATGCATTCTCATTCAGCCAATGACATACCCAGGCACACACTCATACACCCCCTAGCACATTGATAGAGCCACTTAAACACCAAGGCACACACTGATACAGCCACTGACATGCCCAGCAACACTCCAATACACAGACGGGAACATTCATATGCACACAGATAAAGCCACTGACATACTCAACTAAACACCAATACAGCTACTAAAACACCCATTCAAACACTAATACACTCACTTACAACCAGGCCAAACACTGATACAACCTCTCAACTTTTACACACTCAGATACAGACAATGACCCTCCTAACCACACACTGATACATCTACAGGCACGCACAGTCAAACAATAACACAGTCACTTATACACCCCGACAAATTGTGAAACATCCTCTCAAACACCTGTACACACACAGCTACTGACACACCCAGGCACAAACTGATACAGAGACTGAAACACCCAGGCATACACCAATGCAGCCACTGACACACCCAATCACACACCGATACAGTCTCTGACACATTAAAAACAGAGTTAGGTCTTTCTTTGACCAGATTTTGGTTCTAAAAATGAAAAATTTTTGTAGAAGGGTTTTTCAAATGTTTTATTTATTTCTTGTTAAAACAAAAAGAAACAGGGTAGTAAAATGACTAGGAACATGGAAAGTAGCAACTGGCTTCAGTGTTCAAAAACATTATGTGGTAACTGGAAACACAAATAAAAAACTAACAGCCATGCTTCTTCACTGTATCCAAGAATCTACTGACAGAAGACATTTTACCAGCAACAAGCATGTGACATTTTGCACAGTGAGTAACTATCTCACTCAATTCTTTGCAGGCAGCTAGTACTGTAACGACTGCACGCGATGAAAGTTTATTTTGAAGGTGATATAGAGGTGGACTGTCTTGCTGTGCCTGCTTTCTCCTGCATCATTCAGTTGTTAGCACTTTCATCAATTGTTTTTAGGTGCTTCCACATGGAACTTCTCCCATGTGAATACTTCTTGGCAGTGCTCCTGGAAAACTGATTTCTACAAATGCTGCCTGCACATATTTAGCTCTAACTCAATTTTCCCCTTAAGTTATTCTTCCGTACATCGCTTGGTTTTCTTGGAGGTGGTGTATCTTCCTCTTCATTCTCAAAAGGTTCTGGGTATTCATCCTGGACAGAAGATGAATCTTCAGCCATTCTATGAAAGTAGAGCACCACTAGGTTCTCAATCCTCTTTCTATAGGGTTCGTTGGAGAAATAAGTGGTTTGTGGTGTGGTTTTGAATGTGCATGGGTGGGGTCCTTATGTACCCAATCAAAAGGCAAGGTTTGGGTGTGTCATTAAGTGAATCCACAAATCCGGTATATAGATTTGTGTATTTACAAAACTCATAACTTGAGTAACTTTTTTGAAAAACTGATATAAGAGGCTATATTTATACTTGTAAATATGTTTATACAGATTTCATTAATGAACATAGAGGAAGGTACATATGTAAATTAATCTTTAAAGTTTTCCATGAATCTGCGGGTCAGGCTTTTTTTTAATCTTGTCCAATTATATTTAAAAAAAAATATATAGTTTACATTAAGTAGATAGCTGATTTTTACTTTCAAAATGTATACAAAGTTTACAAAATATATATTACTAAATTAAAAATCAAAATACATTGTAGTATATATAGACAGTGCTAGAAATAAACCCTAGAAAGTTAGTCACATTACAGGGACATAATACTTTAGTAATAGATTTTAAAAAAGCTTAGAACTTCACTGGAAATCCAAAGGGTACAGGAACGTTATGGTTAGGAAATAGAATTAAATACCCTTAGAAACTCACTGAAAAAAAAAAGGTTACAAGGACTTTATTGTTAGGCTCAGATTATACATGCACAAAACTATAGAAATTCAGCAGTTATAGTTACCTGATGACATAACTGACAACGTATCAAATGACATCACTAATGACATCATCAGCAGAACCACTCACACACCCTCTCATACACTCTTTCACAAACCCATTCAAACACTCATACATCTGTTTCTTATCCGTTGAGCCACTCACATACCCCACTATTCATTCATACAGCCACTCATACAACCAGTCACTTACCAATACAACCGCACACACAGCCATACACTCATCCATATTGTCACTCATACAGACACTTACTTACCCATACTGCCTCTCAACAGAGCCACTAAGTTATTCAACCAACCACTTACATACCCATTGCTACCTCCATATAACCTCTCACACATCTGTTCACTCAACCATACAGCCACCCATGCAATCTCTCTCTAACACAGTCACTTCTATACCCACTCAGATAGCCAATCACCCACTCAAACAGCCACTCACTTGCCCATACAGCCACTTACACATCCAGTAACGCACCCATACAGTCACTCACACAACCACGTAGACACTCACACAAGTACTCACACAGCCTCTCACCCACTCAAATAGCTATGCACACAACCACTCACTCAGCAATGCAGCCACTCACACAGCACCCATGCAGCTATTCATACAAACCACTTATTAAGTCATAAAGCCCCTCAGACATCCACTCGCACGAACTCACACAGATACATACAGTCACATAATGTAGGTTAAACAATGGAATCACTCATTTTTAGTACACTGGTATTTAACTTTTCGGGTACCTTAGTATATATGTTTTAACAATCAGACATACTAGAAAGCACTCACATGCACTGGAGGATGTCATCAGTGATGTAATTTGAGATGTCACAGACCATGTCATGAATGGTGTAATATGTAAGGTCATAAGCTGTGCATTGTGGGGACGTAAGTTATAATTAGCTCAGGTAACTATAACTGCAGAACTTCTATGGTTTTGTTCGGGTATACTCTGAGCCTAACTAGAACATCTCCCTATTTATATTTATTTTTAGAAATGGCTATGGAGATGGGGTCCCTAGAGCCTAAACACACTGGAGGGGGTCACACGATGCCCATCCGTCCTTTTAATAATCATTTTTAAAAAAGCCCTTTGGGGATGGGGACCCCAGGACCATACCCTATGATCAACCCCCCGCTATGCACAGCTGAATGCCGTGTGCAGGTAGAGGTTGGCTTCTTTTGGGGGGGTTTGATATCTGAAACACGAATAACCCAACATGCCTCCTGTACTTGGGTAAATGTGTATATAAATCTATGCACAAAGTCATGCGGGATTCATTCAGATCCAGATAACTCATCCAAAGGTATGAAGACTCTGTTATTCACTTTCTCACATTCGGTGCAAACCTAATTCAATAAGTGGGCAATAATGAATAATAAATAGCGAATGTTATGTTATGTTATGTTATGTTATCGTAATTTGTTATGCGCACAGCTGCTCCAGCTAATGAGCGTCCCGGCGCAGTGACAAGGCAGGACATAACATAACAGGAACAGAATGGAAAGAGATTAAGAATAACTAAATTAAAACAGAAAAGTTTTGATGGCTTTCCGAAAGAGCGTGAGGTCCACCATCAGGCGGATTTCAACCTATAAATAATAATAATAAATAATAAATAATGCGCTGGATAAAGAGAACATGGTATTCAAAAAGTAAAATCAGTAGTGCAGACAACGGAGTGCACACATAGGGCCATATGTAGGTAATTGCCATTTACCAATTCTAAAATACCGAATTTTACCGATTCAGTATTTCAGAATTGGTAAATGGTATGTAGCAAACAATTCGGTAAATATTACCGAATCGGTAATATACGGTATTTTAGAATCGGTATTTACCGATTCGGTAATTCTCATTCATTCCTATGGACCTGTAGGCCGATTTGGTAATAGGGGGAACACATTCAAGGATGGCAGGGTGTCACATTGACACCCTGTGGCACCCCTGAATCGGGCATGTATGCACATGTGGAACACATACATGCCCTAAGGGCATGTATGTCTGCCACATGGCACTGTTACAAAAGCACAAAATTTATTTTTCAAAGGTTTCCGATATTTACCGCCAACCTGTAGTTGGTGGTAAATAATGAATCCTTAAAGCACATCAGCACTCTTAAATGTGCTTGCTACATACCCGATTCGGTAAATAATGATTGGGTAAATACAGAATCGGTAAATACCGATTCTCATTTACCGAATCATCACCTACATTGGAAATGGCTCAATACCGGTCGATAAGCCTGAAATTTAACAAATTTCTGGTTTATCGACCGGTAATGAGCCACCTGCATCGGGCCCATTGTGTTTAAATGACCAATATTTACTGCACAAAGACACTGGATACACTTTCAAGTTCAGGTAAATCTAGGGAAGCTTCCATGAAATTAGCAAGCCCTTCATGTTCATTGCAGACGTCAACTAATTGGAGGGGGGGTTTGTTAATGTTTCAACCCGGATTAATTTGAGGAGTCTCCCCAGGATGTCATCATCCAACTACCACACCTAAAAAAGTAGAGAGCAGACGGTGGAAGAGTCTAAGTGCCAACACAATATACAAAAGCTGGGTGTGTGAGTGGGTATGTGAGTTTCTGTGTAGATGAGTGATTGGTTGTCTGATTACCTCTATGGGTGTCAGTGTGGGAGGGTGAGGGGGTATGTGACTGCCTGTATGGATGAGTGAGTGGGTGAGTCAGTGGCTGTATGGGTTAGTGAGTATATTTGAGGAGCTGTATGGGTAATTGAGTGTTTATGGCTTTGTGAGTAGGTGGATGTGTCAGTGGTAGAAGGGTGAGAAACTTGGTAATGACAAAGCCTTTTATTTATGTTTTAAGAACCAAAACATAAAAAAGAGGCATTGTCATTTACAATGCAATTAGCTCAAACTTGCGTAAATGTGAGACCTATTGCCTTGCAAAAGCTTGTTTGATGTTGAAATGTAATTCAGAAGAGCATTACAATGTGCCATGCAGATTACAGGGTGTCAAACTGGGTCCTGCCAAACCGAGTGCAAATTCTAAGCCACGTTCCCTAGCCTTATCATGACTTGTTAATCTGTTTTGATGGTCTCTGTTCATTTCAGTTTTTTCTAAAATATTTTTGTGTGCTGATATTTACTTCTAACAGCTTGCTGACTTGAACTGTGCACAATTGGAAGACAGGAGTATTCCTGTACTGCAATCACCCTGACTTGTTTGGTTATAACCATGTAAAAAAGTAATAGAGTTGCTATGGATTGTTTGATGGAGAATATAGAATATGGAATTAGATTTATAATCAACGACATTTGATCAAGTTAGTTATATGCACATTAGTATGTGTATGCTACTATTAAGCTGAATTCATACTACATAACAAATAAAATGTATATACATGTGTTTTGTGAGGCAAGCTAGGCAGACCTGTGGTATGAACCTCGAAATGGAGTGTTCTGCTTTCTTCACATTTATGTTTGCTCTGTGGAAAACAACACAAATGCAATTTTTAAAATGATTAGTGTACCGTGGTACTTTGTACAAACTTTTCAGATAATCATCAGGAGGCTACTCCCCTTCTAAAAATAGAAATGACTAGATATCCACAAAAAACTATAATTGACACTCATAACACCACATCATAATTCTGGAGTGACATAGACTCAACCAGTGTAACAGATTTATATGCAAAGGTTTGCCCACTGAATACATTGTTTCAACATTATAAATGGAACAGATTATCCAAAATAAAATACAGATAGTCAAGATTTTCTATGCAGAGGTCTGTATATATATATATATATACCTATGTGGTAAATATATTTAAAGTGCATAGATGTGGCATAAGGAATAGTAAATCTGTACTTCTGTCTGTGCACTTACCTTTTAATATTTGTCCCTCAATGTTCGGTCCTCGATATTCTCCTACAGCAATATTGTTAGAGTAGATATTAAGTAGTACAATCACATGTATCGAGTGATATTGCAACTCTGGGAGGAAGAATATTCACCAGTGTGTGACAAAGCATCCTCAATGTGTCAGTTTGCATCCTCACTGTGTCACTTTGCATCCCGCTGTTTCTGTTTGCATTCTCACTGTGTCAGTTTGCATTCTCAATGTGTCAGTTTGCATCCTCACTGTGTCAGTTTGCATTCTCAATGTGTCAGTTTGCATTCTCACTGTGTCAGTTTCCATTCTCACTGTGTCAGTTTTCATTCTCACTGTGTCAGTTTGCATTCTCACTGTGTCAGTTTGCATTCTCACTGTGTCAGTTTGCATTCTCAATGTGTCAGTTTGCATCCTCACTGTGTCAGTTTGCATTCTCAATGTGTCAGTTTGCATCCTCACTGTGTCAGTTTGCATCTTCACTGTATCAGTTTGCATTCTCACTGTGTCAGTTTGCATTCTCACTGTGTCAGTTTTCATCCTCACTGTGTCAGTTTGCATTCTCACTGTGTCAGTTTGCATCCGCACTGTGTCAGTTTGCATTCTCACTGTGTCTGTTTGCATCCCCAGTCTGTGAGTTTTCACTTCCGGTATGAGAGAATGCAACTCCTCCCTATTGTGCCAACTGCATCCCCACACTGCAAGATTCTTCCCAGTAGGTAGAAGTGTGCTAAACTTCACCCCAGTAAGCGAAATTGCAGTCTTGGTCGGTGAGAATGAATCGTAGTGTATGCACGTTCACAACCAGCAAGGAACTGTACCCGAGTGTTTGTGGTTTTATTCCTTGAAATGATACTGCAACCTTGGTGTGTGAAAGTGCACTGTCAGTGAGTCAAACTACACCTGATTGTGAGACTGCACCTCAGAGTGTGAACCAGAAACACTTTCAGAGAGTGAGAGGGTGTTCCAATGTTGCAGACTTATACTCTGATTGAGACTGTACCATGGGAAATGTCAGTTTGCACCACTCTGCATGGGACTGAACCGAACTTGAGATTACAACACCCTTAGTGAGTGAGACTGCACACTTGGGGCCTGAATTACAAACTTCACTCTTGGTTAAGTTTACACTTTTGTGTATGTTTGCTACTTTTCAGTATTCACAAACCGCATTTTAGTAGTAGCTTACACTTTTGTATTAAGTCCAGCACTACACATGGCTTACAGCTGGTGATGCAATTACCATTATTTTCTAGGAGAGGGTGTTTCAGAACCAGAAGCTGACCATGCTGGACTTACTACTGTGTTTTTTCGTAGCAATTTACACTCTGAGTTTGTAAAAACTGAAAGGTAGTAAACGTGCTCAAAAGTGTAAACTTATTCAAAATTGCAAGTTACCTTTGTGAATCAGACTCTACCTCAAAGAATCAATCTATATCCCATGGCCACAGACTCACAATAATTTTTTGAGACTGCTCCCCAGTCTGACAGATAATGAGTTAACACCACTCAGTATATTAGTCACACCCTGAGTAAGGCTGCATCTCATTGTGTAAGGTTTCACCCTAATGTATTAGATCATACCTCAGTGTGGGAGACTAGACATCTCACTTCAGACTACACGCTTAGTGAGTGAGACTGCATTCCCTGTTTTTACCCAAGGGCATAATGAACCCCCCAATTTAGCAGCTTTAGCGGGGATAACATTTTGCAGTTCTGATTTATATAAAACACTAGCAGCCCGCCCCAGCGTTGCCTGGGGCAGAAAGGGGCTTGGGGCAGTACACCCGCTCCCGCCGACAACCTCCCGCCCCCACTCCTCCCGCCCCCACTCCTCCCGCCTGTCCCTCTATGCACACCCGCTCCCGCCCCCCTCCGGGCCCGACTCCCTCCCGCCCTGATTTCAATGAGCATTTACATTACCTGAGCCGCCGCTCCTTCCCGCGATCTTGACTTCACTACCACTCCTCTTCGCCATGACTCACCCGTGCTCCTCACGTCACCGCAGCTCCATGCTCACTTCACTGCAGCTCCATGTCTCTCCTCCTCGTCATCACGCACGTCTCGGCCAGTGCTACATCACGGCCAGAGCAGCGCCGCGGCCGGCGCTATTTTCAGGGCACTGCTTTTTTTTAAAAGTGATATTTTTAAATGTACGTTTTATTTTTATTTTTTATTGCCTATGTCTATCTGTACACCCTGACAATTTCTGCAATATCGGGTGTGTGGATTGGCGCTGTGGTTCCCGAGTTTACCTTGCCAAAAGGTTTGTGTTCTCTCTTTATAATAGTAGTATAGATTAAAATGTTTGTTTTTATCTCTTTTGACTTTGATTGGAGATTCCGCTCTCCAATATCACACACATCAATACCACAGTAAGAAGGTAAAATGATAGCACTGTGGAGTGGGAGAAACAATGAAACATGGAAGGATAGATAAAAAGTCAGAAGGAAGGATGTATGACAAGGCAGAAGAAAAGAAAAAGGAGGAAAGAAATATGATAAAAACTCAGAAATAGTGATTGAGAGAATGAAGGACTAAAAGAAGGAAAAAGAATGAAGGAAGGGGAAACTGAATGAATGTCAACATTTCTTCGGGAAGGCGAGTGCCTATATGGCTGCCAGACCCGCTCACCTAAAATGGTCGCTCATTGCTATTTAGGATATGGTTCAAAGTGGGTAGGATTTTCATTTTCTAGTATACAGGTGTTTGAGGCAAAAACCCAGTGAGTGCACCCCACAACTTGTGGTGCAGCCTGCATCTCAGTTACTGACTCTGCAGTTCATGATGAGACTGAAGAGCACTGAAGCTCAGGGAGTTGCTGTGGGGACGTGCCTCTCCACCAGGGACTTTGCTTGAAGTATTGCAAAGTCATGTCTCATTTTATATTACAATTAACCCATGGCAAAGCACTACTCTACACTTTCGTATTTTCCACTACTTTGCACAGTGCAAACACGCGTAGCGGTTATTTTTTGCTTGCTCGCGGTCCTCACTGTCAAGTTGGCAACCGTGAGCAAGCAAAATGACAACCCGGCGAGACTGTTTCCTCGTTTGCCATCCGCAACATCAAGTTGCCGATCGCAAGCGTGGAAAATAAACCCCCCGTAGAGATTCTCAACGTGGGGAGGTGAGGTTTCTCATTGCGAGTAGTCAAGTATGCTCGCGATGAGAAACTACCAGTCCGCGTTGAGAAAGCTGCAGCTCGAGTAAAAATATACTCGAGCGGCAGAAAACTACAGCTAGCACTGTACAAGATGCCGTGCACAGTGCCGAATGCTTGTCTGCACAGTGTAATCATTGAAAACGGCATCTTGCACAGTACGAACAGGGTACTACAAAGTTCGCGTAGTGCTACACATAGCTCGTGTAGTGCGAAGTGCACTTTGCGTAGCTCAACTTTGCGAACTACACCCAGGGTTAATTACAATCTTGGCATAAATTGTGATAATTCCTTACAGACTTTCTGTATATTATTGTTATTTTCCTTTGTATGCTATGCTAAACTGACATACATTTATTTACTTTGTTTCTCATCTTAAGGGTACTTTATTCTATGTAAATTTCCATTGTTACAATATCTTTTGTTTCGTTATCTCGTTTTTCTTTTTTCAATAAACTCACTCTTCGACTTGAATGAAGTTACGCCCAGGAGGGTGAGAAATAGAAACTTTCCACTTCTGAAAGTCCTGGAGGTGCTCGAAGAGGCAACAGCCTCTGACGACTTCCGTAGGTGCAGTCTTGAAGTCGGAGACAACCTCTGTCTTCATGTGGGTGCAACAAATAGGGAAGAGGCCTCTCAGCTGTGAGTAGTGATGAAAAGAGCTACGTGGCATGCAAAGCCCGCCGAAGACATTTTTCTTTTTTTTTGGCCTCTTGGGGAGAGTTAGAGTTCAAACGGGAGGTGATGGAGGGCCTCAATGGTAAAAGTAGAATGGAAATGGGGTCAGGGCGAGGCAGGGCTTCAAATTGAAGAGGACACGGAAAAAGAGAGGGGAGTGAGGCAGGGTCTTTTAGCTGGAGGTAGAGCTTGAACTGGTGGTCATATTGGTTGCCTTGCAAAAAGTAACAGGTGGAGCCGGAGATAGAGGTCGGATGGGAGGTGATAAATGGTCTCTTAGCTACAGGTAAAGTTTATTTATTTATTTCATTTTTAATTAATATTTTTGCGGTTTTATATATCGCCAACTTGGCCCGTGACCATTTCAGCACTCTACGTGCCAGATTACACAATTTAGGCAGCTCGTACAGAAGTGGATGCATGGACTTCAACTTCTCGTGAGAGACAGTAAGCTCTGTATAAATACTAATACAATACTCGAAGCTAAAGTAAAATTCACACAGAGGTAAGGTGAAGCATTTTATGAGGAATATGGACGGAACAGAGTTGAAGCATGGCTCCTCTGCTGGGAGAGCATGGCATTCATTGCCTTTGCACTCAGCTGTGATCACCGCTTGGAAGTCTGTCCTCCCTGGGTCTGGGTGAGTGTCAGTGTGGAAGGGAGATTAAGGAGTGGGAGGTGTCTGCATTGGTTACCAACCCCCTTTCTGGGGCTTGTAAAGAGATCAAGGTCTCGCCTCACCATGTGGGGTCCATAAACTATAACATTACAGGGGATAAGTTAGAGGAAAAGAAAACAATTAGGGACATCAATGATCCACCCCTCCGCGCCCTCCTCCCGTCGAACAAAGTGATGCCCGAAGTACAAACAGCTCAGGGTAAACATTTATTTTCCACAACAGCACCTTCTGTGCAGAGTTGACTTTGATCTGCCGCACCAATGTTGCTTGTTTTCCTTATAAAAGCATCTCACGACAATCACCTATCTCAACCCCTGCGAGTCACTGGCAAGTGGAAGTCTGTAAGCACATTAGACAAGCGACTCCCACACTGAGGAAACACAACCAAAAACTGGAAAGTAGCACCTGTGTTCCTGGAAGTAATCACAGGCAGAGAGTGAGGAAGTGGCCAAGCCCAGGAAGGTGTGGAGGGCAGGGACGGCAACAATGTGAAAATAAAGAAAACAAAAAGATAAAGGAACGCAAGCAGAGTGCGCGCTTCTGCTCACTCCCAAGGCAAAACTCTATGAGAGTTAACTTTAAGGAAAAGGTGAACACAAACACACCTAAAGCCATTATCACACTTGCATTTTTAAATGACATACAGATTAGCCTATCCGCAGCAAAGGAGGATCAGACTCCACAACGTAAATAGAATAGATTGTCTACAGCGCAAGTGCTCTTTAGGATTGACCTAAGAAAGGGCTCTTGACGGACCAAGAGCTACCTTTCTGTTAACCTTGGTGTAATTCCATCAGCGGTTCTGGCTGTAGTCGTGTTCAAAACCCTTATGGGAAATTGCATGGGGAAAAGTGTTATGAGATCCTGCCTTTTTCTCAGCCCCTACTTTGGGAATCACCCCAAAACATTCAACACAGCAGCTGAACTGAGTGTCATACAAGTTTTTTTTTTTAAAATGTGGTTCATCAAATGGCACCAACGTTTATTGGCAAAACAAATAATTATTTTCCTATGGAAACTAGGTCCTAACTATAACTACCTACTAGTAGGTAGTAAATATAAATATATGTATGTTTAACTGAAAAAAACAAAGGGGAATTATAGTTAGGAAATAGAATTAAAAAATGTAGAAATTCACTGCAAAAACAGGACGTTATAGTTAAGTCCAAATTATACATGCAGAAAACTGTAAACATTTTACAGTTATAGTTACCTGAGCTAATTATAACTGTCAACTCCGCCATGCACTGTTTATGATCTCACATATCAATCATGACCTTGTCAGTGACATCACTGATGACATCACTTATAAGATCTCTGATGACATAGTTGATGACATCACTCCGAATATGAACTCCTAATATAATAAATACAAATTAACATAAAAAATACCTATGTATTTAAAAAACAAAAACAATGAATCAATTTATGGATATATAAACAATTATTATCAGTCAATAAATATTATTGTATTATTATTTATTCACTTCCCACCCTAGACCCTTACAAATGTATCATACCACAAATAAAATAAATGAAAATAAAATACATATGTATTCCACAGTTTACATAGTAACATTTCAATTTAATAATTATTTACAAAGAATTATTCATAATTAATTGTTAATTAACTTGCTCAGTAGAAACCTGGCAGCCCACAAATAAAACATAACTAAAATATATGTGTTTCATACATTACATAGTCAAACATCAGTTAAATAATTAACAGTTAATTGGTAATTAATTATTACTTAATTAACCTCCCACCTATACTCATACAAAGGTAACAGCCCCCAAATAACATATAATTGATTAAACTCTGTATTTCATAAAGAACATAATAAATATCAATCATATAATTCATTAAAACATTTTAAATAATTATTCATTATTACCTATTTAACTGCCCACCCTATCCCACTACAAATACAACAACTCGAGTCTATGAACTACTATTAATCATTAGATAAAACATTATAAATCACTCAAAATTACAAGCTACATTTTAAAAACAAATTATAACATTTATATAAACAACTCAGAAAATTAATGTCATTAAAAGATGATATTTTAACCACTATATTAGTGAAAATAATATTAAAACCAATGATAATATTTACAAGTGTATTACTTACCTCAAAAACAATATTATTAACTCAATATGTTGTCCAAACACTAATAGGTTTATAGATAGATAGATACTTAGATAGATAGATAGATAGATAGATAGATAGATAGATAGATAGATAGATAGATAGATAGATAGAAAGATGAATAGATCGATAGATAGATACATAGATAGATAGTTATCTCAATCATTAGCATTCTGTGTGTGAGTCAAAGTACCATGATGAGTTGTTATGCGCAACACATTAAAAACATGCATGGTAAAGGCATTATATTATAGTTGTCTGCAATAGGGCACACACATGGTAGGTCAGAGCACACAGATTAGAGGACAGCTGCGTTCCCATGCTACATTTTGTAAATGTTCTCCTACAGTGCATACCTCCTCTCCCAATGCATTAACAGTTCCTGACCTCCTGGCACAAGGCTTCCTTCCACACTTCAGAGTGAAAGGATTAAGACTATGAAGCTGTGTGCAGTGTTTACACCAAAAGTAAGTATGGGCCAAAAATTTGTTCCGCTCATGGAATATGCGGATTTACCGCAATTTCGCGATCCACAAATCTCGCAAAATTGCGGCAAAATGAGCGAATCCCCGAGCAGGACGAATTTTGTTCAGGAAGCACTTACAGGGTTACAGCAGGTACCCAAGTTGAAGCTAATTTCTTTGTAACCATTTACAAAATGGGCAACTTGGGCACCTGCTGTAACCCTGTAAGTGCTTCCTGAGCGGCGCCTCGTTGCCTACTTGCAACTATTCTCTGATCCTGCTCTGACCCTCGAAGCAGGGTCAGAGAATAGTTACAAGTAGACAACGAGGCTCCTGTCACAAAAATTAAACGTGAACAGGAAGCACTTACAGATATAGATAAAGCAGGTGCCCGAGTTGAAGGTTAAATTCAGTAACTCCTTATTCAGCCCCAAAAAATTGTGCGCTTTGTCGAGGCTGGGCAGGTGTGCTTTCTCCCTATATCTACAGTCGAAAATTAGCTATGATGCTTGATGGAGGCCTTTGCATCCTTGACTTTCACAGGCGCAATCCCCATGCAGTTCCTGTGACCAGGAGCTTCGTTCTCCCCATCTGCTGCTCTGATCGGTGCCTGACCTTTTATACACACAAGAGGCATGTGAACTCGCAAAGAAGCCCCCCCATTTACCCCCCCCCACACACTAGCGGTGTGCACCGTCTTCTTGCCCTTTACCAACTATCATGGACAGCTCACTCGAGGGACCCCGGCGCCCTTCGCCGCGATGGCAAAGTTAATCAGCCCAAAACAAATGTGCGTTCTGTCGAGGCTGGGCAGGTGTGCTTTCTCCCCCTATGTACAGTCGAAAATTAGTTTGATGCTTGATGGGGGCCTTTGCATCCTTGACTTTCACGAGTGCAATCCCCGTGCAGTACCTGTAACCAGTAGCTTCTTTCTCCTCATCTGCTTCTCTGATCTGTGCCTGACCTTTTATATACACAAGGGGCATGTGAATTTGCAAAGAAGCTCCCCCGTTTGCCCCCCACACACTAGCGGTGTGCACTGTCTTCCCGTCCTTTACCCACTATGATGGACAGCTCACTCAAGGGACCCCGGCGCCCTTCGGCGCGATGCAAAGTTAATCAGCCAAAAAAAAATGTGTGTTTTGTCGAGGTTGGGCAGGTGTGCTTTCTCCCCATATCTACCGTCCAAAATTAGCGATGATGCTTGATGGATGCCTTTGCATCCTTGACTTTCACGAGTGCAATCCCCGTGCAATTCCTGTAACCAGTAGCTTCTATCTCCTCATCTGCTGCTCTGATCTGTGCCTGACCTTTTATACACACAAGAGGCATGTGAACTCGCAAAGAAGCCCCCCCGTTTGCCCCCCACAGACTAGCGGCGTGCACTGTCTTCCCGCCCTTTACCCACTATGATCGACAGCTCACTCGAGGGACCCTGGCGCCCTTCGGTGCGATGGCAAAGTTACACACACAGGGTCACTGGAGGCAACTCTTCTGGCCCTACGCAGCTGTAGTGCAGGAAAAGCACTATACATTTACCCAACGAGGTAGCACTTACTGATTAGCCAGTAGAAAGTACTCCGGTTAAGTATGGTGCAAATCACAAAAAAATCCGCTATTTCGCGGGAAAATCCGAAAATTTGCGGATTTTGTTTGCGATTTTGCACGAATTCGCGGACCGCTGATTTGAAAAATGTGCCCATACCTAACCAAAAGTATCTCTACCGGGGGTGTCTCCTTCTCCATACAGTTAATTTTACTCTTCAGTGTTGTCTGCACACTTGAGGTTGATGGTGGTTCCTGATGGCTGCAGGGGCATGCAATCTAAAGGGTAAAAAGAGGGCCTTGGGAGTGAGCTCTGTGTATGCGGTTTGAAGTGAACTAGTGAGAGGTGTATGTAGTTTAGGTCATGTGTACGGTATTTGCCTGTTCTCTTCCATTCGAGGTCCCTATCAAGATGGCTGAGGTCTCTGTCAAAAAGACTGCACATAAAAGATGATCATGGAGTTTATTTTCATTCGATTTCAGTTCAAAATACTACTTGAGTAGGCTCCACCCACTCATTCAGCAGCTGCTCTTCTGCTAATGTGGGGACCATAGTCCCACTGCATTTTGAGCACTGAATAAAAGAAAAAGAAAATGATAATAACATTATTATCATTTGATTTATTTGGTTTACAGGGTGGCGAGGCTTGGCTGTGTCACAGTCAGCAAGGGGAGGAGTGGTGGGCACTTAAGTGGGCATGACTGCCTGGTTGGCCGTTTGGCCCGGCCAAATAGTCATGCGCAATTTGCATGTTCTCCACCAGGCTGTAATGCACAGCCTGCTGAGGTACATGCACAGACTCCCACTGCCTGTTTGAGTGCTGAGCCACAGCATTCGGACCAATCACAACTCTGCATTGCTGGGGGAGCCAGTTTGTGCTTCCTGCTTCAAGCAGAAACAGAAGAGGACGATGCGAGGTGGCGGTCCGGGAGCAAGGTAAGTCATTTTTTAAATTTGTTTTTCCATACACCTGTGCTACTTGGTGGCAGCTGCCACTGCACTCATTCCAAGGGTTGGAGAATGAAAGTCTACAGCTAAGGGAACATCTGCACTTGAAAATCCTGAATAGAAAATAAGGGGATAGTTACACCTTTGTGCAGGAGTAAATAGGCACATGAGTAATAATACACATGCATAGTTACCTTGTGTATCAGGTCCATTCTGTAATTTGTACATGAAACCTTGACTTGGCATTCTTCTGGGGCTCTCCCCACCAACATGCATTAGAGAACATGCCAGTGTTGTTAACCACCAGGAACATGGAATGAACTGGAATGACCTCTCACTGGAACAGGTCATCTCACCTTTACATTGCTGCTTGATCCTGAATCATAGTTGGTAGTTTCCAGAGCACCTCATAAAAAAGATCCTTTGGTTTGGCTGGTAGACATATATTTTGATCACAACTTTATTGTAAGAAGGAAGGACTCCCTGATTGGCATAACTATTACAGGTAACTGCACTTCCTCTTCAGGCATATGATGCTATTGCATGCAGAAAGAATTGCAGGGCCCCAGTTAGAAATTGTACCTTCTTTCCATTGCATTGGCATATAATTCATGTTCTTCTTTGGTCCCAATACACATGGTGCAGACTTTACTCTTAAGGGATAAAGAGCTTCTGTTTGGTTTATTCCTGGAGCTTGTTCAGGAATTGGTAAACGCTCCAACTGCACGAAGGAGGGAGTTTTTAATCAACCTCAGACTCTTAATGTGTGTTGTCAAGCAGGGGATCACTTCTCAACAACTAATAAAGGTTCTTGCTCCACCGAAGCTAAAAACTTCTACACTTGCCCTTCTCCTTGCCCAGCCTGGCTCTGGAAACAGAAACTTGGATGGTGTCCCTCAGATCTCCACGTTAGCTTCAAGTCAGGACTTCTTTAAAAAGCATGCCTTATATCTCCATCTAATAAATATCACTACAGATTGCCAGTCCTCAATAAAACCCACTGTTTTCCCTCCAAGCTAAGATCATGTTTAAAATCACTTACACCTCTACTCTCATTATCAGTCAAAGTTGTTTTAAATATATGTGGACTGTATACGTCGCCACTGCTGATATTAAGATCTCTCAGAAGCTGAACCTAAATTGTGCGGTTGCTGCTGCATCCCTCTGGATACTCTCACGTGCAAACTATGAACTGTACCAAGTCTGTAAAACACTAAGGAAATACCAATGATTGAATCTCACCTTGTCTATTGGACCTGAACAACTGCGCCATCCAATAAACCTGGTCGATTTTCCAGAACACGATTGCTCTAACATTTCTTTGTTCCTGCATTTCTCTGTCATTAATGTTCACTAAGGCTGTACTTTCTCACAGGTAATAAAAAGTGCAGTAATTCCTTATGGTACAAGAGCACCATATAGAACTGGTAAATGCATAACAAAATGAACGCATACATGTCTTCAGAAATAGGTGAGGTTAGGAGCAGAGAGGGCAGTGAGTAATTGAGGGAGGTGAGAGGAAAATAGGACTTTAAAGTTTAAGGAAGGAGAGTAAGTGATAAAGAGAGCCAGAGGATATAATGATAAAAATGGTGTAGAGAGGAGAGTGTAGGTGTCTAGTAATGAAGACCAACAGGCAACACATAGTTTAAGTAGATTTATTGAAGTAAATTACATGTAGAAGAGTCCTAGTGTACCAGCCCCACCAGGAGCAGCCTGCCTGCTGCTCAGCCCATTCTCCAACTGTCAGACTTCACCTTACAGGCACCCGACATTCCTATACGCATTATCACTCCAACATTCCCTGCAGTACACTGCCCATTCACACTGCCTGAGCAAATATGGAGATAATGGAAGGACATTCACAAGAACAGGACACTATGTATCTCCCTTTCTTATAGAACAGAAGTATAAATGAGAGGAACATAAATGTAGCAGAAAAGATGCAATGAGGTGAACAAAAAGGGATGGGTGGAAGTAAATGAAGAGGAAGCAATAGTGGGTTTATATCCCATCCTCTTCACCAAAATATGTAGTGATGAAGTCCAACAGGCAAGATGTAGTTTAAGTAGATTTATTGAAGTGAGTTACAATTAGAAGAATCCTAGTGTAGCAGCCCCACCAGGAGCAGCCTGCCTGCCTGCTGCTCAGCCCATTCTCCAAGTGTCACGCTTCACCTTACAGACACCCAACATTCCAATACGCATCACCACTCCAACATTCCATGCAGTACACAGCACATTCACACTGACTCAGCAGTTAGAGAGATAACGGCAGGACATTCACAAGAACAGGATACTACAGAGTGTTGTGCTTTGTAAGAGCTTTGTGGCAGAATATGGAACGTAGGCTTGGTTTGCGTTCTTGGTTCTGGTTTACTTGCAAACATTCCTGTGAAGTCAGCTATGCTTCAGCTGGCTGAGGGACAGCTGCATTCCTGTTGTAGGGACTACTACTTATAAAATAAACAGTTCTACTTACTTCATCATTGTGGTGCTGTTATTAGAGGCTACAAGAGTGAGATGGGGAGGCGAGACATATGCTAATAGGTGTGGAGAGTGAGTGATAGAGTGAGTGGAGGGTAACATGAGATAAGAGTGGAGCGGGTAAAGTGAGCGATACAAGAAGGGGAGGGAAACATGAGCTAAAAGATGGTGGAAGAGAGTGAGTGACAGCGGAGCAGAGGATAACAAACTAAAAGGTGTAGAGAGTAGAGTGAGTGAAAGAGGGAGGAAATGATAAAATTGTCTAAATGAACTGGAGTGGAGAGTGCGTGACAGAGGGAGCAGAGGGTAACATGATCTAAGAGTGTAGAGGGGAGAGAGAGTGATAACGAGAGGGGAGGCAAACATGAGCTGAAAGATGGTAGAGGAGAGTGAGGGGTGAAAGGATGACATAAGCTAAGTGATGTAGAGAGTGAGTGATAGAGATGATGAGAAGACAACATGAACTAAAATGTGTAGGGACAAGAGTGAGTAATAAGGTGAGTGAGAAAATAACGCAAGCTATATTGTGTAGAGGAGAGTGCGTGATAATGTGAGTAAAAAGATAACATGAGCTAAATGGTATAAATGAGAGTTAGTGACAGGGGGTGTAGAGGGGTGATTGATATGGGGGTGAGAGGATAGCAGGAATTAAAATGTGTAGGGAGAAGAGTGAGTGATAAAGTGAGCAAGAAGAGAGTGTGTGGCAGCAATGGTGGGAGGATAACATGAACTAAAATGTGTAGGTACAAGAGTGAGTGATAAGGTGAGCGAGAGGATAACACAAGCTATAATGTGTGGAGGAGAGTGAGTGATAGAGTAGGTGAGAGCATAACAGAGGCAAGTAAAAAGGGTAATTTAAAAAGACAGGTTCCAAGGGGGCGTTTTCAAGTATATCAGATTCATAAATTATTTTCAGAGAGAGACCAAATACATCTGGGAGAAAAACGTAACATTGAAAATGCAAAACTCTCTTATGGTTATCTACAATCGCAGGAAGGAGGGTGTCTATGTGTCTATGTGGTGGCACCAAATCCTTTGTAAAACGGATTTTATCATTTTCTGGATTGTTCATGAACACTTTTAATATATTGCCCCACTTCACTGATCCCTCAGAAGAATGTATTTTTTGTTACTTAGATGTTCCCATTATTCGTCTGGCATTCAAACACACAAAGCCTCTTTCAGAGCGATGCTCTGGGAACAGAGACCCCTATGAGCAACAAGCCCACATCAGTCTGAGTACAATACCTACGTGGATGAGTCAAGGAAGACAGGTTTCTCTTGAAAGTTAGGAATTGGACCATGACCCTCATTTCCAAACTGCATGACTGCCCCCAGGATCAGGGCCCCATCTCTTCTTGATGTCCTTTCCTTGGTTGTTTCTAAGACACAGCTGTGGTTTAGTGTTTTCCCTGCTTCACCTGCATCAATAAACGTTATAAGCAGCACTGGAGTCAGTGAGATCAAATATAACTCACTGAGCATTAACAGGATCCGACCGGACATTGTTGTGAGGCAGGTCTTCTTAAAAATAAACTGTAGTCTGACTTAAAATCACCTTATCCTTCAGCCAGGAATCAAGCAACTACCTGAGGGCGGGAAGCAGCAACACAAAGTGGCAAAGCTATATTAAAAGTTTCAAAATTTGAAATTATTGTTTCACTCTGATTTGTTCCTTCTTGATTTGTCCTGTGGTCTTTGTCTGAAATTAATATTAGAATTTGCAAAGTGTGACTCTGGTGCGATGCCTGTTTATAAAGGGGTTTAGTGCTGTCCTACCCCCCAAATCCACACACACTAATTGCACATAAACTCTTATGGCCTTTCATGCTGTGATTTCATAGGTACTTGTTTGGTTGTTCAGTTTCTTAGCGGTAACAAATTACGGGAGAAGAATAACAAGGCATTCAATGTTTATTATTAAATGACGGATCATCATTCCCTCATCCTCGTGATGTCCTGAAGGGCTCTTAAGGACGCAGGTGGAGCTCGAGTGGCTGCAAGGATGATCACTTCTAAATGTGGAAGTCTCAGGAGGATCCAGGCAAGAACACAGATTCACAACCCCTGCAAGGGTTGTTGTTTGCAAGACAGAATTACTGAAGTAAGATAGAAAGTGCAATTTAACTAGATACATGGGGTGATCTCCTTTCAATAGGATAATAGTGTTGGGGTTCATGGGGTACTGACCACCTCTGGGTCAGATTCATAGCTTCACTCAGCATACAACAGCTGGACAATGCCAATGCAGGCAAGGGTCAGCAGGTGCAGAGACTGACATCTTATCAGAAATGTCCCCCTCACTGTTGGAGTCAATGAAGTACTTAGGGTTTCATTTATGGGTCAAGGATAGTGGTCAGACAAAATCAGAAACCAGTGAACAATGTTCATCACACATTCCTTCATTACCAACTTGATCAGAAAACACAAACATGAAGTTTCTCAGAGCCTGTACTGGTGATATGTGAAATCACTTGATAAATTGAAGTCATCCATAATGTTTCAACTTTATTTTCTAGGAAACCAATCACAGCACTTGTTTTACTGTTTTATTAGGCTGAATCACCCATAGTAAAGTCCACAACTGGATCCCTGATAATAGTAGGGTCAGCCCACACTTCAAAAGCATCCCAAATTACAACGTTAAGGACTCCCTAATCCTGCAGGGTGAACCCACTTGAATTACTAACTGGGGTTGGTGCCGCGTCAAGGTACTCGCTGCACTACAGCTCCTAACAGCTGGTATTTCACAGGACCAGTGCTATGACTGCAAGCATGTTGCGACCCATCTCACTCGACTGCATGTGTCTATGTTCTGTGAGGTCTATACAACTGTGTGCAGTATTGTGTCATTGTGCTGCACAAACCGTATGACAGACAGCAAATGGCACAAAACATCTTCCCTTAGCACATTTTCCAGGCGCAGTGGGAGCAGTTGACGGTGTGAAGTGGGATCACATCTCCCTGGCAGACTCTACATTTGTATCACCGTCACTGTCGCTGGCACGCCATTAATTTGCCATCAGGGTTTATTCCAAACATGTGTAACTCGGGGAATAACAGCTTCATCTTTCTTTCCTTTGCAATTCCAGTACAACCGCCTGCCTATGAAATGGAGCGGCAGTGCTGGAAGAATTTCCGGTGGGGGGGAGTGGGGGGGGGGGGCTACAATCAATGTTACATCACTGAAGTCCTAGGGATTGTGAAACATTCAAGGTCCCACAAAGACCAAGTGAAGCACATGAGCCACGCCCATTCAGCAGGAGAAATGGCAACAAAAGTCACATGATATGCAGTTTTACTGAGGAAACTACAGCACACCAACAATAATGTGTGGAAATTGGTTTCGTCAAATGTTAAGCATTTGTACATCACTATGTAAAGTCTCTTGATATGTTTTGATCCTATTAAAATCTTTGTGTCCATCACACTTGAGAATTAGAAACAAATGTGCTTCTTTGTGCTTCCCTATCTATTGGCATGTTTCAATTACAGGTATTTAAATGATGTTGTGCTATGAAAAGGGACATCCTACAGCCTGTCCTTTCGCACTCCTGTATCCCAGCAAGATTAACAGATGTTCTTTTTATGAAATGTTCTAACTTTGCAGTCAGAGAAAGAAAAGTGAATAGACTTTTGGACATTAAAAGAATAAACAGCAATTTGTCAGAAGACAGAGCCTGTCATTTGACCTCTGCCTTTCAATGCTTAGAAAATGTAACAGGATGGTAGCAACATTTAAAGGCATCTTTATTGATATTTCACCTTCTGAACTCCAGTATGCTTATTTTGCGGGTGAATCAACACCTCACCCCCACACCCTTACTTCCAGCGTCTATAAAATACAGAAATAGGCATGAAGTTGCCTGGTGACAAGCTGACCTTCATGATGAGGATGTGTGGGTTAGGGATAGGAGGAAAAAGGATCACCCGGTTTGACAACTGTGAATCTGAGGACTGTGTCATATTACTAAAATGAAAATATATCAAGTGCTGTTTGTTCTCTGGCACACTAAAGAAGAGCAGGTCGCCTTCCTTTGCATGGGTACGGTACGCTGTAAATCTAACCTGTGCTGCATTTTCCCATATCGAACACTGTGTATTTTTACATTGCGCCAACTTCACCCTGGAGGTATTGGAGCGCTTTACAGGAGCACCTGGTACAGTACACAAGGACAAGTTAATATTTTTCTAGCAATTTGTCCATAATCACAAGTAGTTGTGCCAATACAGAGACTCAAACTTAGTTCCCTACCTCAAAATTCAGCCGTTCTGGTCACATCAATTCCCTTGCAGCAAGTGAGAAAAGATAGTCATTTGCAAATGATTGTTTCTCCGTCCTGAGAAGCTAGTGGTGGGATAGGATGTGAAGTAACAAGCAGAGCTGCTGAGTTTGCTCATACTGGGATTTGTTACACCCCATGGCACTGGCCTTTAAACCGGTCCCAGAATGCTTGTTTCTGGTCCACGGAGTAACTGGCTTGGCAGTTTCGGCTGGATTGTTCCCACGAGGAGTAGGGTTAAGACTGATTTGCATATGGCTGGGTACAAACTAGGATGGCATGGTGAGCAAAAGAATAATGGATTCAACCCTGATCTTTGAGACTGGGGTGAATGTTTGTATTGTTCAGCATTCCGTCCATCATTTGTTCCTTTTGCTTTTGTCACCCTTAATTGGGAAGGGTATGCCTAGACATGGGTCCTGTGCTCACTGCGCCACTGGATCCAAGCTAGCCTGGCTGATGAGGGTTTTAGCCCCAAAACCAGTCCTAGGATGCTTGTTTCCGGTCCAGGGAGGACCTGCTTAGGCAGTTCGGGCTGGATTGTTCCCATGAGGAGAAGGGTCAAGACTGATTTGCATATGGCTCGGTCTTCGATGAGGTGGCATAGGGAGCGAAAGAATGATGGATTAAACCCAGATCTTTGTGACTGGGGTCAAATGGTTGCATTGTTCAGCATTCCGTCCATCATTTGTTCCTTTTGTGCAACCCAGTCCACACCCCCAGATAGAAATCAATCAGGTCTTTTTTCACTAGTATATACGCCTCTATGATAAGGTTGATCCACACACAGCAGACATGGGGGCCTGGTTTCTCTGGAATGCCTCCCTCCCAACCTTGCCACCTTCTTGTGATGCTGCACCTCTTTGTGAAGCGATCATCAAGGTTGAAGTCTGGTTGCTAATTAAAAGAGTTGCTTTAGAAAAACCTACCTCATATGGCCTCCCCGTTGAGTTTTATGCCACATTAGTGGACCTTTTAGCCCAAGGGTTGGTGGCTATGTAAAATGAGGATCATGTGAGCCAAGAACTCCCTTTCCCTTCACTCCCACCTCAGGAAGCACAAATGGCCTCCCTACATAACCAGGATAGGCCCAGGGAGGTAGTCGCATTGTATTGGCCTCCATCAAGAGAAACATCCTTTACCACGCAGTCTTAAGAATTACCTGCCTTTACAATGTAGTCACTTTCCCAACTGTAACATTACCACACAGTCTTAACAACGACCTGCTAGAGGAGCTCTTGAAATGGTCAGAAGAAAACCCAGTAATCTCCATCACCCAGACAGGATTCCGTAAACAAATGGGTACAACATCAAACATTTTGGCTCTCTCGCTCCTCATCGATGCCACAAAGACAGCCAATCTGCCCCTGTATGTATGTTTTATCGATTTTACCTCAGCGTTTGACACTATCAACAGAAACTTATTATGGTCAAAGCTGGAAGAAAGGAACATTCCACCTGGGCTACTAACACAGCTGATTTCACTACACACGGATACATGGGTCCAAGTCAAGCTTGGATCGGGATATCTCTTGTCAAGGAAAATACAGACCACAAAAAGGCTCAAAACAAGGGTGTGTGCTAGCGCCAACATCATTCAACATCTTTATGTCTGACCTTGCACAGCAGCTCGATGAAATCAACTCTCATGCTCAAAGCATAGGTGGCTTTACTCTCTCCAATCTAATGTATGCTGATGATATTGTGCTAATTAGCAGAACACCGATAGGGCTACAACATCTAATCAGCACAACTTTTAATTATTCAACAGAGAAGAGCTTAAGCATTAATCCCTCAAAGACCAAAATAATGAGGATACATGCTAAAACATAATCAGCAGGGTTCCGCTCGCACATGGGAGGGTTCACACTGGAAACAGTGGAGGAGTACAAGTATCTGGGTGTAATTGTGGACAGAAAGGGCTCATTCCAACACCTAAAGGAAGCAATAAAATGGAGGCGATCCAGCATAGCGATTGCACTAAGGAGCCTCAAAATGAAAGCAGTCGGCTTAAGCTTCACCCCCCTGCTTCAAGTGATTCAGGTAAAATTAACACCGGCCGTAACTTATGGAAGCAAATGCCTCCGAGGGAGGGACACTTAGCTATTGAACAGCACAATAGCAAAGGCCATGAGAATGATATTCAGTCTGCCCAACTACACCTCGCAGGCAGAAATAAGGCTGGAATTCGGCCTGAGACACCAAATGCTGGAGCGAATGGGTGCCTATGTCAAAAGATAGCACAAGACCCAGAGAGGAGAAGCCGCAAGTCTAAATTACTATCTATGGAAAGAGATAGAAAGTAAGAGCAATGGCGTGGCCGCAAAATATCTTAAGCATTCAATAAACTCCTTGTGCATACAAGAAGCCTGGAAGTTCAGCGGGTCCCATAACATCTTCAAACAGCTAGTCAACAAATCAGTAAGATCTATCTCGTTAATAGAGGACAAAGCAAGCCTAGCTAACCGGGCCCATGGCTGGAAAGTCATTAAAAGCTATACAAGCAGCCTCTGCCAAAGCTATTTAGGAGTCGGGTTCACTAAGCGCACAAAGAAGAAGTTCTTACGCTTATGGCTGGGCCTACTTCCAGCATAAAATCATCTCCCCCCATGGAAAAGGCCCCAAGCAACAATCAATTGCCGAATATGTGGGAGCGCAAAAGAAGAAATCCTGCACCTAATATGCACCTGTAAAGGTCTGGATACAGAGCGCAGATCTCACTTAAAATTGCCCCTTAATGAGCTGGGCATAAGAACATGCCGGCAAGCGGTCAAGGATTGCTTCAATGGAAAAAACATTCAATCAGCAAGCCACGTTGTCAAATTCTTGGTGAAAGCAGAAAAGAAATAAGAACGACAGAGGGAAGACACTGGATGATGCTAACCTAAGAAGGAAACCTAAAGGGGCAACGAACAGCGAATCAACCATCCAATATGGGCAAGGAACAGATTCCCGAATGCAAGTTAGCACACAACAAAATAGTAGGGGATCGCTACGAACGAACAGACTCCGGTGAATAACAAGTTTCTTTTATGTTCCAAGCTCACACTTTAGTGTGGTCTAAACCCAGGTGCAAGTCTTTCGACACAGCCAGCTCAGGAAAAACAATGGACTTGCTCTATTATAGTCCAGGCTCAGTGTGAAAAAAGCATACATTTCTGTAGTAACCACTATTTTCCACATGAAGTTATTGTCATTTTATATCTTTCATAATATTTGTATTTAATTAATGTATTACATGGTAATATTTGAAATGGTTTAACTGAGCAATAAAGATTTACCTTGACCTGGCTTTACAACTAATTCACTACCACAACTGCAATGTTACCACACGTTCCATTACCACATAGTCTTAAAAACGACCAGCCTTTGCAACAATGTCACAACCCTGGCTGTAATGTTACCATGTGTTCCTTTACCACGCACATCATTACAACAACTTGCTTTAGGCATCGCTGTGTTGGACTGGTGATGGCTATTAAGTTCAACACCTTCCCTACTGATACACTCACTGCAGTTGAAAAAGTAATTTATACTATTCCAAAGTTCAGCGCTCCCCTAAGTTAAGTCATAGTAAACGACTTGCGTGGAAAAGGAACGTATGGTAACAACACAGTCGGGGAAGTGACTGAGTTGTAAAGGCAAGCGTGGTTCAGTCATATATCCCTCTATCAATGCTGAATGTGATTATAAAATATAGGTTCTAGGTTGCTCTCGTATATGCCTCAGTTCATCCAATAAAAACCAATGTGGATAAATTCTGTGTAGAAACAAGGTGCTGAATATACAGAGGGCTATAGATGTACTGCACTGCTCTGTGAATGCTCACTCCAAAGCCTCAATCCTCTCAATTGACATCAAACAATTGTTTGATTTGCTTTAACTGCTCTATCGATACTCTGTGATGGAGCGGTGCCCTTGGGGGAGGGATTCCTTAAAAGGACACAAATGCTTTTATAGTAACTCTATCTAGGATTGAATCCCCTGACCCTTTCTTTACACTCCCAGCAGTTTGTGAACATGCTACCGGCGACTCCATTTGAGGCTTTATCTACCATTCAATTAAGGTTTTTGGCCTTAAAGGTGTTTTTATCTTGTAGCAATTACCTCGGGTAGAAATCTCTTTAATGCCATTACCACTTTATTAATTTATTTTACGACAAGGTAGTCTTCTTTTAAAAACAGACTCTGCGCTCATTCCTAAATTTCTACTTTAAAATTTTCCAAAGATATTGTGTTGCCCACCCTTTTTTCCCACTCCTTCTTCCAATCAGGAAATGTGGTTGCACTCCTTAGACCTCCATAGGGCCTTGTGCATATATCTAGCGAGAACTGTCCCTTTTAGGAAAGTTGATGTTCTTTTTGTGACTTTGGGCCATGCCAACAAAGACCTTCATACCACAACTATGTCCTTAAGTTGTTGGGTTTGTACCTTAATTTCTTTGGCTTACCAGAAAGCAGGGGTTTCTCTGCCTCAGGAGATCCAGGGTTATTCCACTAAAGACATTGTGCTGCTGCTGCATGGGATCTCCCCTCACTGTCAATTTGCACTATTGATTAAGAATAGGGCCCATTTGTCCCTTTTTCTTTGGAACAGTGGTTCTATCTGCAGTACATTAAAACACATGTTAATAATGTTCACTTGTTGCTACACTTCTCTGTGGTGTTTTAGTCTCTATTGGAATTTTTTGGGTTACAAAGAGGACTTGGGTATGTGTGTGTAAATGTAAATGTATTGGCATTTATATAGCGCACTACTTACCCGTAGGGTCCCAAGGCGCTTCGACCGCTGCAAAACCCTTCCTGGCTTCCCAGAGAGATGGTCCCTTAATGGGTATCAAAAAAATCAAGTGATGTAAAGTACAGTGGCGTAGAGTGCAGTGGCATAGAATAAAGTGGTGCAGAGTAGAGTTGAGTGGCATCGAATGCAGTTGTGTAGAGTGCATTGGCTAGAGTGCACTGGTTCAGAGTTGAGTGGCATAGAATGCGCTGATATAAATTGGATTGGGATAGAGTGAAGTAGAGTGGTGTAGAGTGCAGTGGCGTTGGATAGATTGTTTCAGAATAGAGTGAAGTGGCATGCACTGTAATGGCATAGAGTAAATAAAGTGCATTGGCATAGAGTAGTGTGTTACAGAGTAGAGTTGAGATGCCTAGAGTGAAGTGGTGTTGAGAGCAGGGGCACATAGTGGAGTGGTTCAGAGTGGAGTAGAGTGCTTTGACACAGAGTGCAGTGATGAGGAGTGGTGTAAAGTGGCATGGTGCAGAGTGAAGTGCAGAGATATGGAGTGGTGCTGGACAAAAGTGGTGTGGAGTAGAGTGGTATAAGCATGGTGTGGTAGCACACTGCCAGTACGGACAACACATTTTCCAGTTTACATTTGCACAGATATACTGTTTTACTAATAAAATTACATGGCACACAAACGATAATATGTGGAAATGGCATTACCTATTGTTTTGTTTTGATGATAATAAAATATTGTTTCCAACAGAGTCCAGAATTACTAAAAAATGTGCTTCATTTGTGTTCCTAATTCTGATATATTCTGAAATGCTTGCACAGTTCATTAAAATGTTGTTGTGTGCTAAACAAAAAAAAGCTTACCTACCCCCAGGATCCCGCAAGACTGTCACATAAATCCCCTCACTTTGAAGTCAGTGAAAGTAAAGTACACACCAAGCTACCTCGGAGGACAGAGCCTGACATTTGACCTTGGTCTTTGAATGCACAGCAAATGTGACAAGATAAGAACAAGATTTACAGTCCTGTTTGCAGAAAGGGGCTCTTGTGGAAGAATACAAGGGGAGTTGATGTGAAAAGGCTTTGCTCCCTGAAGGGACAAACTCACTTTGACAGCCTAAAACCAATAAAATCAGAAAATTGAAAGTCAGAAAATATGAGTTACAAACCACAAAGTCAATGGTAAGCAACAGGTGGAATCCATTCCCAGGGAATTTTTTGATTGTACCCAAGATGTCTTTAGCAAACCAGACAGCTGTGCTGTCTAGTAGGCTTTGACCTTAAGAAAAACTCAAAAAACCCCAAGACGTCCCAAAGCTGAGACAAGTGCAACAATATTCAACGCCAAGAGAAAACGTTTTAAAACGTTTAAAAACAGAGGTATATTCAGTTAAAAAATCAGGTACAAGCACAGACAATTCTTTCAGCTCATTTCACTTTTTCGGATCACTGACACAATATCGATCACAACAATATCGTCGTGATACAGAATTATTGTGTCAAAAATATTAATTACAAAAGTATTTTTTCCCTATACTTATAATTGTACAATAATGGTGAAAAAAATATATCATTTCACACTAATATTGTTAAAAATATTTCAAAATATCGATTTTTATTTTATATATAGTATAAAGTGCTAAATCTTAAATATTGCAACATATAATAATTTTAAATAATATATAGATATATATACTCATATAAAAACACACACACAGTTGTGGATGAAAAGTTTTGAGCTGATCAATCAAGCGAAGGCTGAAAACAGGAGGATGCAAAAAAGTGTGTGTTCCTATGGAAAAAAAAAATCTTTTTAATAATCCTTCTGGACTTAATTTTGGACATTACTACAGCCTGAACTGCTAAATGGAATTTCACCAAATTTGGTAGAAAGGTAGATCCTGGTCCAGAAAGCATGCTTTTGTGATTTGGTGTAAATGTTTGGGTTAGTTTTTGAGATGTTAATGGAAAGGAAATATCTAAGGTGCAGATCCATTGCAATGTTTTGCGAATCCATGCGCTAACAGCAATGACATGATTGACTGGCTGCAACCTGAGTAGAAATTTGCGTCACCATTTAAGATATCGGTGACAATCCCCAGTTGCAAAAATTGAGATGTATTGTAGTATAGTGGTCAGGGTATGAGTACCCTGACAAAATGGGTGCAATAAAGGGGTCTGTGAGGACCCCCTGGTTGGTCAGAAAATACACCAGAATTATTTGTTTTCAACACGTGAGGATGTGCGAATCTGCCCTGATGCTCAGTGGAGCCCCCCATGCACCACTATTACAAGCTTTACAATTCTGCTGAATTTTCTTTTAAAAATACACTCACACACACTCTCTTAGACCTGGCACCATTGGCATGGGTCTCCCTTCCATCTTCGCTGTTGCCTTATGTATTTTTGCTTGTGTTAGATGCTTTGGGCACTCTCCACTGCTATCCAGTGCCACAGTGCAAGTGCTCCCTTTTGTAAATTGATGTTTTAAACAGTGGTTCCATGTTTAGCTATTTGATTTACTTGTCAGACACAAGTCTAGTGCACTAAGTGTGCCCAGGTCGTGTAAATCCAAATGCTGCTGGTGGGCCTGCAGCACTGGTTGTCCCACCCACAGAAGCAGCCTTGTAAAATGTGTCTAAGGTCTGCCATTGCAGAACCTGTGTGCAGGCTGGTACTGTCATGTTGACTGGGCAAGTGCACACACTTGCATCTTTTCTTCATAGTAGTCACCCCTATGGTAGGCCCAAGGGCAGGGTGCATTGTAAGTATAAGGTAGGACAAGCCCTAATTTGTGTGGCTTGTCCTAATAGTGAATTACATCCATTTTTGTTTGTCACTATTGCAAGGCTACCTGTTCTCCATAGGCCAGAAAGGGCTGTTAGAATTATTACATTGTATAATCCTAACAGACTCAGAGAACATGGTAGAAATTCGAGTTTAGTATGCCTGGAATAATAAACTACATCTTTTAGTGAAGTTTATTTTAATATTCTCTGTTTGCAAATGCCACTTTTAGAGAGCTTGTCTAACCATTCAAACCTGTCTCTGCTAGGTTGTTTATTCCGTTGTCTGGTTTTGTGAGTGACAGGGCTGGGGGATTTCAAGAGACAGCCTTAGTCGCCCAGTGGTGAATAGAGAGATCTGCACCTAGATGGGAGGGAGGAGTTGCACCTGAACCTTGAATAGGACTGTGCCTGCCTTCCACAATGCTGGCTCCACCTCCTGGGGAGCGGTTGATGCCTCTGCCGTGCACACTGAAAGAAGAGGAGGAGCCTTGTCAACAAAGTACTCCAGGACTGTATTTGCCTTCCACAATGCTGGCTCTACCTCCTGTTGGGCGTCTGATGTGCATGCCCTGCACTGTGAAAGGAAAGGTGAAGTCTGGTAAACAAAGTGCTCAGGAACTGGTTTGGACTAGGTACTCCCATCAGAGAACAAAGGATTTTGGGGTATAAATATTGGGACCCTGATCCCATGAAATTAGATCACTTTTGGACTACAAGAAGAAACCTTTACTGAGGAGAGGAACCTGAAAAACTGAGGAGAGACTAATCCCAAGCTGGAGTGCTGCTTGGAGGATTGGCTTGCAGTGGTTGCCTTATTGCCAAAGGAAGGAGAAAGGAACTTTGTGTAACTTGTGAAGGCTCTTTAAGGGCTTGGAAAAGAGCTTGCCTCCTGCTGTAGTATCAGGGACAACTGACTTCACCCCCAGCTCCCCAGAGTTCTTTTGGAAGTGTCTACTGCTGTTTTGGGCCGTCTGAGGAACTGCGTGTCGCAAGGAGCAGGAAGCGCGACTCAACGAGAAGAAGCATGTCGCCGTCGCTGTGCCTGCCGTCGCAACTTTGCAGGAGGGTGTCGCCGCTAGAACTGTCACACTGCACCGCATTGGAGAAAAGCGTGCCGCAACGAAGAGGAAGCGCGTCGCCGTCGCTGCTGCTACTGTTGCAACTCCAAAGGAGGGTGTCGGTGCTGTAGTTGTCGCACTGCACTGCATCAGGAGAAGAATCTCACAATGAGGTCAGAGCGTGTCGCCGTTACTGTGCCTGCTGTCGCAACTCCGAAGGAGGGTGTCGCCGCTGGAACTGTCGCACTGCACCACATCAAAGAAGAGCACCTCGCATCTCCAAGAAGCGCTCCACCGACAAAGCTGCTGCCGTCGCACCTTTGATGTCACCGCTGTAGTTGCTGCATCGTGTGGAAGCTTCACGCATCAGGGGAGAAGAACGTCGCCACTGGAGCTGTTGCCATCAAATCACAAGGGTGTCGCTGCTGCAGTCCACGCATCGAACCAAGAACTTCTCGCATCCCCGAGAACCGTGCCGCATTTGGTGATCTTCACCCTTTATTTCTTTGCACCTGATCTTTGCTGCATTTCCATCGCTGCGCCATTGCTTGTTGTGGAAGTGCGACGCAGCCTAAGGTACATTTCAGGAAAGTGCTGAATCGAAGAACTGAACTGAACTAAGCCTAAATCCAACATCTTAAAGTAATAGTATTGTGTATTTTTGTTGTTTATGTTCTTGTGGCAACTCTGTATAAAGTATACTTATTTTTTATATAAAACCTGTGTGTTGTCTATTTGTAGTGTTGTCACTGGGTTACTGTATGTGGCCACTAATGCTTAACTTACAACGCCTCTGAGATAAAGTCTTGCTGCTCGTGCCAAGCTACCAAGGGGGTGAGCAGGGATTATTTTAGGAGTGTAATCCCCTTATTCATACTAGAGGCTAGGGTCCCTATTTGTCCAAGTACCTACCTGTGCCAACTAAAGACCCTCAAATCTAACAATCTCTCATACTCATACCTCATACACACACTCACAGACCCACTCAGATACTCACACACCTAGTTACAGACTCACTCAGATGCTGTCATATCCACTCACTTACCTACTCACACTCATATACACCCACTCATAGACACAGTCAGACACTCTCATACCCACTCAGACACTCACACACCCATGCACAGACCCACTCAGAGAATGTCCCACCCATTCACAAATGTATACACCCTCTCACAGACCTTCTCAGACACTCTCACACCCACTGGAAGACTCATGTAAACCCTCTCACGCTCACTCATAGATACGCTCAGACTCATATGCACCCACTCATAGACCCAGACACTCACATACCCACTCACAAACCCACTGGAAGACCCAATCAAACACTCATGCATCCACTCAAAGACCCACTCAGACACTCACACACACACACTCACAGACCCACTGAGACACCCAGACACATATTCAGAGACAAACTCAGACACTAAACCCAATGAGACACTCACACACAGACTCACAGACCCACTCTAACAATCATGCAGTCACTCACAGACCCCCAGAGATACTCACACACCCACCCACTCAGAAAGTAACTCAGACGCTGATACACCCACTCACAGACCCACTCAGACACTCTTACAGTGACTTACAGACTTACTCAGACAGTCACTCAACCACTCACAAAACCACTCAAACACTTATGCTTACATTCACAGACACTCTCACACCCACACAAACATTAATTCATCCATTCACATACTTACTCAGACACTAATGCAACCACTCAAAGACTCACTCAGATACTTATATATACCTACTAGTAGATCCACTCAGACACTCTCATACCCACTCATCGAACCACTGAGACACTAATGTACCCATTCAGATACCCACTCAGACACTCTTACACCCAGTCACATACCCACTCAGACACTCATGCCTCAACTCACAGACCCACTCAGACACTCACACACCTACTCACAGAGCCACTCAGATACTTCCACACCCACTCACAGACTCACTAAGACACAGTCACATCTGTTCAGAGAACCAATGAGATACTCATGTACACACTCATAGACCCGCTTAGACCCTAATGACCCACTGACAGGCCCACTTAGACACTTACACACCCACTCACACAGCCATTGACTCACACACTGAGTCACTCACAAAAGTTATGAATCTTACATGTACTTCTTTGTATTGAATGTGTGCCTTTGTTTTGTGAATTTGGGACACATTCCCAAATTTAAAGCCAACATTTAAAAAAAAAAGATTTAACAAGAAAATGAAACGGTGTTTTAGAAAATTGGTGGCTCTGAGAAGAGCCTTTGTGTTTATTGTGTGTATATTATAACTACGCATAAAACAGGATGCATTCTTCCAAGAGTTGTCTATCTCTTTGAAATGAACTCCATCACTTCTACACATACCATCCATGTCAAAGCATAAATTGTTGTGGTATTTTAGAGCTCAAGTGTTGGTCTCTGAGGAATTCAGATACCGTTTTAATGACATGTTTCCTGGATTTGTCTATCTGTGGACAGAATTTGTTTAACCACTTCCATTTCTGCCTTTGGCAAATTTTGGAGAATACCAAGGCAGTGTGAGGGAAAAGTGCCATTAATTGACCAAAGTTATTCTTCATTAGAATATCCAGTCCTACCCCAGTAAGTGTGCCTAGGTCATTGCTACCACAGTGCACAATCATGATGTCTGGATGTTGGCAATCCGCAATGCTTTAAACAAAAGGCAGCAATTGATGCCAGTTTAACCCTCTCTGGTCAACCCAAGTAATGTCCACATTAGACAAACTGAAGTCACTGTCAATGCCACTCTTTCCAGCACACTCTCTGGCTCAAAACACAAAGCTGTAACTCACAATCCAAACTCTAACCATTTTGAAGGCAAGGAGGAGTAACATGCAGGAAAATGATGGAACTGAATGAGACAGTTCTCAAAATGAAAGGCTGTTATAATGGACAGCAGGTCTTAATTTAAAAAATGGTATATTTCATTGAATGGTGTAAATATACAGGTAGCTAAAATTAGGTAGTGATTTGCAGCAGAAAGTAATTATATCTGTGAATGACCTGGAATTATTTTAAAAAAATCCTATTTTGGATATGCTTACATCTCCAAACAGTCAACCACACCTGCTACAGTTGAGTTTGAAGCTAGTATACTGTTCATTTTTTTTTTTTTTTTAAATCCTTTTTATTAATGGATATCACAGGCAGGATTAAACAGAACAATCATAATTTTGTTGTACATAATTTCCAATAATTTTTAAAGATTATTACAAAAAGCGGTTTACCATTGCTAGTAGATGATAATCAATCCTCAGGCAGACAAAAGAAATATAAAGGGGGTTTACACAAGTAAATACAATCTTGTCTGATTTTGAGTTAAACACAACTTCGAATCAGGTTAGTTAATGTCGGGTATATAAAACATGTCTCCCCATATTCTCTTTACTTTAGTCATTGCTTTCACTCCTCTTTTCCTGGCTAACGATAGCTCCATATGATGTATCTCTTTAACCAAGCACCACCATTCATTCACATTAGGTGCTTGTTCAGCTATCCAAGCTCTAGCCAAAACCAGCCTTGCGCATGCCAACACAATAAAAATTAGATCTTGAAAAGGTGTAGGGTTAGTCTGTATACCTAGCAGTATCATTTCAGAAGTTAAAGGTGCATCAATTAGCAATTTCAATCTCAATATCTTCCCTATACTATTCCAAAATGAAGCTAGCGCTGGGCATAGAGCCAACATGTGTTCTAGATCAGCCGCTTGTAAATGGCATTTGGGGCATTTGGTTCGATCGTTAGAGCCATTATTCAAGGACCATTTGCTTATTTGCAGAGGAGTGTAGTAAAGTTGGCAGATTGTTTTATATGCTTGCAGTTTTAAGCTCGAAGAATGAACCAGCGTATCAATTTTCTTTAAGGAGTAAGATATTTCTTTTGAAGTGATACCTGTTGGAAAGCAAAGGGCCCATTTCTCTGCTATTTTTGGACACTCGTCTGGTTTAGTTTCGGTAAGGTATTTGTATCCCTCACTAATGGTTACTGTTTGGTTTTCTTCTCCCTTGTACAAACATTGCCAAAAATCCGAATCCAGAATCTCTTTCATTTTTAATTTTCTTACCAAAAAATCATGAATTTGTGTGTATTTAAAGTAAGTATGTTCTGGTAATTTGTACAATAACCTTAATGTTTCAAACTCCAAAAAGCCTGAGGAACCATAAAGATCCCCAAGTTTCGATATACCTTGACTCTCCCATATTTTACACCCGGAATCAGAAAAAATACTAGGTAAGCCTGGGTTGTTCCAAAGACTTAAGAGTGGGTGGTAAAATGATAGCTTATTCTGATTCATAAGTATCCTCCAGATGTTAATTATGTCCTTTGCAGTCTTAAACCTCACTCTTTTGAAGTAATTTGGATCATTACTTCTAGCCAAAAACTGCAAGCATTCTGGCCCCAGCATGAATTGATGAAAAAAGTATGGGTTATTGGAATTAAATAAGCTCTGTATCCGCCCCAAAAATGATGCGATATAATACGATCGGAAATCTGGGAAATTAAGCCCTCCTTTTATAAACGGAAGTTTCAGAGAGGAAAGTGCTCTTCGGTTCTTTTTATAGCCCCAAATGAAGCTGCCCAGTATACCATCTAGTTTTCTGAAAAAGACTGTGTTTATTTTCAAGGGTATACATCTGAATAAGTATAGGAATTTGGGCAAGATATTCATTTTAATAAGGTTGATTCTCCCAATAAGATTTAAAGGTACCTTATGCCATTTTTTAAGGAGGGCCTCAGTTTCTTTTAATAAAGCATCGTAGTTCAGTATATTAATTTCCCTTATATTGGATGTTAGCTTGATGCCCAGGTAAGTAGCAGAATAACTTACTCCTACCACAGGTATTATCGGTTTATAATTAGCTATTATTTGTGTCTTATCTAGGTTTAGCTTATAACCTGAAACTTTTCCGAAGGCATCTGCCTCTTTTACTATACCTAACATGGATTCGGTCACGTCGCTTGTATAAATTGCCAAATCATCGGCGTATGCTGTTATTTTAAGAGAATTTGCCCCGAATTTAAATGGTTTTATCATCATTTGAAGCTGTATGGCATTGATAAAAGGTTCCATAGAGAGGGCAAATAAAAGGGGTGATAAAGGGCAACCCTGCCGAGTTCCTCTTCTAATGGGGAATTTAGTAGAAAGTAGGCAGTCGTATCCAATTAATGCACTAGGTAAATAATAAAGTGCTTTTATCTTGGTAATAAACTTACTTTTAAACCCCATTGCTTTCAAAACTGACCACAGGTAGTCCCACCCCACTCGGTCGAATGCTTTTTCAGCATCAAGTAGTATAATACCGAGTGGGGTGGAGTCAACTGCGGCCATGTCAAGCACTGTGATGGCCGTATTTGCATGCTGCGTCGTATCTCTACCTGATACGAAACCATGCTGATGTTTGCTAACCATTCTCGGCATAACGGGGGACAGTCTCAAAGCTAATAATTTGGCAAAGAGCTTGGCATCCGCATTGATCAAAGAGATTGGGCGATAAGATCCACATTCCATGGGATTTTTATTCTTTTTTAAAAAAAATATAATTTTAGCGGTGTTCCAGGATGACGGGGCCCCTTCTTCTGTAGCAATCTGATTAATAACTAAACAAAGTATAGGCACAAGCTCTTCCCAGCATAATTTATAAATTTCAATCGGAAGAGTGTCATCTCCGGCGGCCTTTCCAGATGGAAGGGAAAAAATAGCTAATTTTAATTCTTCTTCAGTAAAATCTTTTTCTAACTCTTCCATACAGTTCGGGTCATTCTCCGATTGCCAGTTATTTCTTATATAGTTCTCCACCAAGTCAGTTGAAGGCACATTCTCGGGGGTATACAACTTAGTATAATAATCAGCAAATTGTTGCAGTATCTTATCGGGTTGAGTATAAATAGTACCGTCTGTCCCTTTTATACTCTTAATTAGAGAAGTAGCTCGTTCGTCGGCTATTTTATAGGCAAGTATTTTTCCTATTCTGTCGCCACTTTCATACTGTGTAATTTTATATTTGTGTAACTTAGCGGTAACTTTATCTCTTAAGAATTTTTTAGTCTCGCAGCGCAGCGTATTTATTTTAAGTTCAAGTCTGTCTTTATTTAAATTGTTAGGGGCTCCTGCGCTTTCCTTTCTAGTAATCTCGGCCAGGTGTTCTTCTAACCCTCTAATTCCTGAGATTAAGCACTGAATATCTGCTTTCTGATTAGAATTCTGCTGGATAATATATTGCTGTGCAAATCCTCTGATACTAGCCTTACAACAATCCCAAACTGTAGTTATCTTAGTTGAATCAATGTTAAACTCTAAAAATTCCTCAATATGAACTTTCAATAAGGAAATGAACTTGTTATCAGATAAGAGATGTCTGGGTAAAGAAAAAAGCCTGGGTATTTTCTTGGGAGAGAGTACCTCAAAAATTACCATTATAGGGTTATGGTCCGACGTTACCTTTGGGCAGATCTCCATTTTACTGCCAGTAATAATTTGACTCGTTGCCCAGGCCATGTCTATACGGGAATACATTTTATGAGGTATAGAATGGTAAGTGTATCCCGGCAGTGTAGGGTGTAGCTGTCTCCAAATATCTTTTAATTTATGTATACGGGCCAGTTCTAAGATGGATGCTCTAGTCTTGCACATTCGCTGCGAGGGGGTACTCTTAGTTGTGTCTATTGCATAGTTTATAACACAGTTGAAATCCCCCATGATTAGTATCTCTCCCTCCCACCCTAGTAGTTCTATATTTAAATGGTCAAAGACTGCAGCGTCATCATGATTGGACCCATATACTGCACATATGGTGTATTTAACAGCTGATAACGTGATTTGAACGATGACCCATCTACCCGCTTTATCAGATGCCACCCTATTAACCTCAACCTTAAATGTTTTTTTCTTTAGTATAGCTACCCCACGTATCGAGGTATTTAAAGATGTACTAGCTATCAACTCATACCCCCCTTGAACCAGCATTTTCCTATCTCGGTATCTTATATGTGTTTCATTTAGCAGTGCCAAGTGAGGGTTGTACATCCTTAACTCTTCAAATACAAGCTGTCTTTTACTCCTATTATTTAACCCTGATACGTTCCATGCAAGGCAATTAACTTGACACATTTCTTAAATCAAAAATGTTCAAAATAACCGCTTCTAGTAACATATATACCCCCTCTAAAATTATACATTTGTAGCATGAATCGTACCTGCCTGTGATAATTTTTTTAATTGACCCCCCTCCCCTCCCGCCACCACCCCTAGGTCTAAGCCTGTTTCCCACCCCCCACCCTGTACCTACCCGGAAGCCTAACCCTATCTTCTGCTGCCGCTGATAGGGCAGCGAGACAGTGTGGACCCTCCCAGGATCCTCCCCCTCCGCATTCATTCATACAAACTTAAATATCGTATTATCGGAGTAGAGAGCAAAAAAAGAAAAGAAATTATTTCATTTAGTAGTATCAAATTAACATAGATAGAGGAAAAAAGGAAGCAGAGAAACTAATCAAGTCTCCTAAATAATAAAGTACAGTACTTCTAGAATTATTAGCAATCGTTTGTTAATGATGCAAGAAATTGTTCGGCCTCTTTGAAATCATTAAAAATGCGGGTGTGGCCTGATTTTATGATTTTGAGCCTAGCAGGTTCTTGTAGATAGACCACCACCCCCTTCGATTTCAAAGGATCTATCAGTTTTCTCAGCTCCCATCGTTTGTCCATTGTGGCCTTGCTCAAGTCAGACTTCGTGAAAAACGTGGTATTATCTACTGTCACTGGAGTATTCGGTCTGGCCTTGATGGATATTGCTTGTCTCAGTAAAAAATTCCCCAGGTAGATCAAGATGGGCCTTGGATATCTACTATCCTTGTTTTTAGTGAACATGGGCAATCTGTGAGCTCTCTGTACTTGGGAGTCCCAATCCCAGTCAGAGAGATCTGGGAAAGCTTTATGCAGTAGTTTGACCATATACGCCCGAGCGTCGGCCCCTTCAGATCCCTCGGGAATTCCAAAAATGCGCAGATTTTGGCGCCGTTGACGATTTTCCAAATCTTCAACTTTATTTTTAAGCGTTACAATATCTTTGTCCTGGCGTTCTGAAGAGACAACCGTAGTAGCCAATGTCTCTTCCACCGTAACAACCCTCTGTTGAATTTCGACTATCTCCTCTGTGACATTATGTAGTTTACCGGTAACTTCCTGCAGACAGCTCTGCATTTTACAATTGTCTTCCCTTAGCTGAGAGAAGTTTTGCAGAACCTCTTGACGGTGCTCCAGAAGAGTCTGCAGAATCAAATCCAATGAAGTACCCGTGGCAGCTGCTGCAGATTCTGGGTGTAATTTTTGGGGGAGAGTGAGTATCGCAGAGGGGCTAGGTGTCGTAATGATAGCTTGGGTTGAATCATCACATATTGAGGTTTGAGGAGAAGGTGACTCCACTGTCTCACTTTCTGTTATATCTAGGATAGAATCCTCATCTTCTATCACTCTAGGCACTGCTGCTGAAGAGACAAGGGGGGTCTTAGTATTGCTCATGCCCCCAGTGAGGTTATTCCCAGAAAGACGCTTAGCCAAGGTTTTAACACCCCCCTTGGCTTGTATCCACTTGCGTAGTGGGCTCTGATCTTTCAAGAGTTTCTCCCTGGCGCTTGTAGATGCTAGTGTCGATGAAATGGTGTTAAAGTTCAAACTTCTGCTTTTTTTGGTCTTAGCTTTTGCTTTCCCTCCTCTTTTAAGTAGGCTATTTATCTTGCCACTCATGATTGTAACAGAGTCATCCTCGTTTTCATCACCCTCCGCCCCTTCCTCAGTGACCAGATCCTCATATTCATCCTCATTAGACTCCACACCAAAAGCTCCAGGGACGTCAATTTTCACAGAGTCCTCCGTTTTCTTAGATAAGGATCCAAGTAGGACATTTCCTGCGGTTACAATAGTCACATTCATTGTATCTGTATTTATAGAGCCTAAGTTTCGGTTACTTGACTGATCTTTTAAATTAGAGACAGCGTCTTCATTAATATCCATGTCCTGAGTTGGTGCTGCCTTAATTGACCCCTCACTAGCTCGATGTATCTCTACAGGTTTTGGAGTTAGACCCCCATTATCATCTCCTTGTTGGGTTGAATTAGCTTCGGCTGTAGCAGCTGTAGTAGTAGTAGTCTTAACTATAGGAACAGTGGGGGGTACTATAATGTCATTATCAGTATGAGAACTGGTTAAATTTATATTCTTGTGCCCCCCTGAGCTGGAGAGGGCCAGAGAGTTAATCAACACTTTGTTGTTTACGCTTTCATTTTTCCCTGTCGCTGTCAATGTCCCGTTTTTGACTACATTTACTACTGGTTCATCCACTCTAGAACCCTCAGCTACTGGTAGACAAATGGTCACTTGCTTACCGCTTTGCTTGCCTTGCACGTTGAAGGGAGATCCAGTGATGGGTTTAGCGGCTGCTGTTGGAGTTTTCGCTGTTGCTGCTTGCGTTGCTGCTGCTGCTATTTCTTTTGTAAGTATAGCCGGCTCTGTAGTCTCTTTTCCTTCAGTGTTCTCCTTGTGTAGTTTGTTCTGTCGAGGAGGATTCTTAGGTATATTTTTAGGAGCCATTGTAGCAGTGCCTTCCAGTTTTTTTTTACTCCTTGTTCTCGCCACTTTCGTAAATTCTGCTGGCGTATTTCACGTCTGCTAAAGTCTCTGCCTCTTTCTCAAATAATTACTGCTTGGCTGCACAAATTCACCAGTGTTCAAGCCTTTCACCTATCCACTTTCATAAATCCTGCAACAGCTAGGCACCCCCCTGCAAGCAGTCAGTATGTTTTCTTTTAGTTATATGTTTTCTTTGGTTGTCTTTCACCCCTTTATTCCAGTTAATTGGCTTTACTCAGCCTCCACCTCCAGCAATTTTGCCTCCGTTTGCTGATTAGGGTGGTGTTGGCTCCAATACTTTTCACTGGCTCCGTGGCTATAGAAGTTTTCTTGAGATCAGCTTCGCTCCGCTCTGCTCCCCAAGTATTGCTCTGAAATGGCAAACTTTGTCTCTTTTTTTTTTTTTATCAGCTCCGCTGAATTCTGTCAGGTCTGTCAGGTGAAAACGCCTTCATCGGTGTCCGCCGCCCGCCTAAGCGAACAGAATTGCTCCGGCAGCCAGCTCCGCCCTCCGCCCCCTGCTCGGCGAGTCCTGACCTGCCAGTCAGTCGATTCTGCAGTTTTGCGTGATTCCACCGTTTCAGCAAAGAAGCAAGCTAGCGAGCAAGGCAAGGCAAGGGAAGGTATAGAATCACTGCCTCTCTTCTCCCGCTATGTTTAACAGCGCTTTGCTCTGCTCCGTTCGGTATACCACTCCTACTGAGCTATTCTCACGGAGGTAAGGGAGGTCCCATGGAAGCGTCCTCACTGCAGCGGCTTCAATCCGCCATCTTGCTTCCTCACGTTGGCTGTACACAGTTGTGTATCACCAGCTAGTATACTGTTCAGAGACAGTTTTGTGAACTCTTGACCTACCAGCACAAAAGAGTGTTCCAAAGGGGGTTGCTATGGATACTGAGAAAAAACACTGTGGGGGAAGAGTTCTAAAGAGACTGTAATGTAAAATTTAGACAGAGTGGTTCAGGCACATTGCTTATTATGGAGTGTTTATTTTCTAATTCAGTACTATCCTGCAAAGTAATATGTAGATTCAAAGTATTAACAGTACAATGTTAAATGATTTTATGGTCTCCCGTATAGATCCATGAATCTGTCACAAAGTTCATTGGGGGCCATGCTGAGCATCTTGGTGGATTCGTGAATCTGTCGCACAAACACTACCAAATCAAATCAGCTTTATTCGATTTTGATACAGGAAAAAATCATAAAAGCACAAAAGTTTAAAAAGATAAAAACTTTTCACAATAATGTTACATGATTCAAGACATAAAAAACAATCCATATTTTCACAAATTATATTACATAGTACAGAGACAAGAAAAACTGTCCACAAATACACACAGAGGAGTACAATCAGCTAGTTATAGCAGAAGCTCCACGTTGTGTTCCAGTACCTAATACCAGCCTTTAAAAAGGAAGAAATGACCATAATAATTTGCTCATTTTCCAGCAATTTTAGCCTTAAAAAAGCTGTTCTACATTGTCTTAGTCCCCAGCATCTAAGAGTAGGCATTAAAACTTTTTCCTCGGTGCTAAATAATATATACAAAACAAAGTGCAGTGCAGGGTTGATTGTATTGAAATATCATCACATGGGCATAAGGGTGATTTTTTTGTCCAATCATTCATTTCTGGGAATGTGATCAATCTAAAAAAAGACCCACAATGGAAATGAGCCAAAAGCATGTGACTGTAACTACTCTGTACCAGTGCCAGGTAGGGATGCAAGCTTATGCATGTGGTCATCAAATGGTTGTCCATGACTGATTTATTTGCTCTCTCAAGAAGCCAACTCTTCTTCAGGCAGTGTGCTTTTAACGTTTTTCTAGATACGGTTTCCATGCTGCCAGTAGAATCAAAGTATTCTAGATGGCCAATGTTTTGTGCCATTCGTTTTATGTAACTTATCCATGACATATTAGCCACCCTGTCTAATTTAAGATAATAGAAAATTACTTCTCTGTTAAAATCAGTCTCCACAGATCCCCACATCTTGAGCCACAATAAAAGGGGATTCATTTTTATAGTGTCAGAAATGTATGAAAGGCCAAGTTCCCTATGACAGCAAAAAATGGCGGTGGAGCTTGGAACTGCCAACAAGTTGCGGATAAAAGGATTTTTGCAGCATTGAATTTGTTCTACTCCTTTGATTCCCCAGATACCAGCTCCATATGTCCCTGTTGAAATACATTTGGATTTGTAGATATCCAGCAGCTCTGGGACAGGTCTACTACCTAGTTTCTTAGAGAAATTAGTGACTGCTCCTATAGCTCTTGAGAAAATCAATTTCTTTGCATTCATGGCCGCTTTCCAGGACCCCTTTCTGTCAAAGATTATTCCTAAGTAGTGTATGTCTTAGTGATGTTTACCTTTAGGCCCCTATCTTTCATAGAGGCAACATAGTTGGTGACAGACCTTTGTAATCCTAACTGCGTCCGAGCTATTATGACTGCGTCGTCCGTGTACAATAGGATAGGGACAGGGGTGTCCTTGATGGTTGGATAATCATGTTGGTATTCACTCAAGTGCTGTCCTAGGTTATTAAGGTAAAGCGAGAAAAGCAAAGGGGCAAGTATGCACCCTTGCCTCACCCCTTTTTTTATAGAAAACTTGGCTGAACACTCCCCCTATCTCCCATATCGGATCCTCGCCCATGCCCCTCTATACAATTCCTTAATGAACATTAGCAGTGGTGGTTCAACCTCTAGCTCTTTAAGAATGTTCCACAGCTTGTCATGTTTGACGCAGTCTAATGCTGAGCTTAGGTCCATGAATGTAAAGAAAAGTTTACCCTTCTTTGCTTTTGTCTATTATCTATGATTAAGGACAAGTTGAGTCCCTGCTCGGTTGTGCCTAAGCCTGAGCGGAATCCATATTGATAATTTGATAGGACTCCTGTTTATTCGGCCCATTTCTGTAGCTTATTTAAAATAACCCTCCCTGCAACATTCATAAAAGCATCCAATAGGGAGATAGGGCGATAACAGCTTGGTTCATTTCTGTCCCACCTTTTTAAATATGGAGATCACAATTGCATCAGTTCAAGTGGGAAGAACCTATAACGGATACAGTTGTTTAAGACATTCATTAAAAGTGGGGCCCATTGCCCTATATTAGTTTTATAGACGTCCACCGAGATGCCATCTGGCCCTGGTGCTTTCCCTGAGGCACTCTCTCCTATGGCCCTAATGACCTCCTCAAGGGAAATATCAATGTCTAGGGGAAAGGGTAGGTATTGGGTATTATATCTTCAATTCCCAGTGCTACTGTCACTGTCATGTTGTCATCAGCATCTCATCATTAAAAAGCCCCATAAAAAATTCTACCCACTTATCTCCTGTGATTGCCATATCTATATGATCGGACTCTCTATTAGTGAAAAAGAGAGCGTTGACTTCTCTTCAAAAGGCAATATTGTCTTTTTTATGTAAGCCTGATGTAGTGCCTCCCATGCTTCCCTTTTTAATTGTGCCTTCCGTTTGTTTAAGGCTGATCGGTACAAGGTTCTAGCCCGCCTTACATTCTCCCTGCATCTAGGTTCACTATGCAGAGCATTTTTAAAATGGGTGTGTGCCTTCGTACATTCTTTGTTGAACCAATCCTGTGAATTGTGCACTCCGTGTCGCTTTTCCCTCATTAATAATTTCGAGGGCCTCATCTTGATGTGCTTTATCTAGGAACCCGAATCAATATTGCAACTTTATGCCCTTGTACGGCTATAATCAATAATATCCCTATAATGGCATAAGATTCATATCCATATTTTAGTAAATCGCCCTTGCAGTCCAAGGCACAGCAAAAGCTACTTCCTTGGATTCCTAGAAAGCACAACGAGTTCTTTCGACACACCAAGCCTCCAGCAACCTGGGAAATCCCTGCTTGCTTTGTTTTGATTTGTAATAGAACTCCTGCGAGCACTGTAAGAACTGCCAGGTCTTAGTGACATCTTTATTGACGTCTTATGTCCAAACCTTACGTCAAAATCGGCACCTTTCAGGTATAAATATACCAACGTTGCCTTAAGCAAACACACGTGGTGGTTTTGAAGCAGAGCAGCTAATCTACTTGCCGAAAGCCCAGCAGATGCGAAGAGCCCACGGACGCTGCCCCTCCTCTTTGACGCGCTGAGAAAGACGCTATCTTTTCTCCTGCCAAGAAAATCCAGATCCGGTGTTTCCAGCCTACCCTTGCGGGTGACTGGGCTATCGAGTTCTGAGAGAGAGATACTAGACCTCCTACTTTCTATTCCCAAGGTACAGTGCTGACTAAACCCTTAGAGAGAATTCTTGTATCAGATTCTTGGCAAAACTAACTTAACTAAAACTTACCTACTTACTCCTTCCCAACTATTAGGCTTAGGTCAGGTACACTGGGTAGGAGTATTTTAGAAGCACCAGTTGAGCATGCTAGCCTACGTATATATGTATATATATTTTATCCATTTTAAAGTGTCTTATGGCTAAGAAACCGTATCAATGCTTTTACAGTATTATTTCATAATTCTCCTTTTACTGTACGTACTTTACTTTATATTAAGTATTGCAATTGTGGCAATTCATTTCTCTTGCATGAGAAGGAAGACTGTTCAATAAAAAATACCTTTTATTGAAAACGCCCATCTCTCTCTTCTCTGCACTCTGGTGAAACTAAGAGCGCACATCTGACTGAGTGAAATAACTGTCTATTGTTTTCACACGACTCTAGAGATTTACTCTTATTCTGAGGTAGCAAAGTTGTCATGTTTATGTGGTTGTCGGAAGCTGAATCCCTTCTTGTCTGAGCCAGGGAAGCTTATCTCTTCCTATTCATTCAAGAAAGTTTCCAGTGACTTCTGAGCTAGCTGGCGCAAACCTAAATTAAGTCTAACATAGTCAGTAGAGACCTAGAAGACCTCAGTCCTATGTCTACACTGCTGTTTATGTTATTCCAATGCGCACGGCCTATAGGGAAAATAGGAACTACACTACAATCTGTTATCTTGAGGAGGGCATTGAACATTTCTTCATCATCCCTAGCCTGTGGGAGACATATCTCTATTTCCTCTGATATTATTTTAATCGACCGTTGAAGGAATGCCACAGGATCCACTTTTGCCCAATTTAAGGTGTACCCATTGGTATTAGCAAGATGGATGTCAAAGTTATATTGTGTATTCAAGCACTCCCAGATTGGGCTTCTTAAGAAGAGACTAAGAAGGGGCGTGGTTACGGCGCCGTTCAAGATGGCCTCTTAAAGGAGGAGCTCTGCTGCGCCCGGACACCTTCAGTTCGCTAAATGCATATATCTACTTTTATTTTGGAATTGGCACTGCTTTGCTGCAGAGACTTTTTTATAAGTTGCACTACCTGTATCATCTTGAGGCTGCAAGTGTGCTTGCCTTCATGAGCCCTTCATCGCAGTGCCTCAGATAAAATTGGCCACCATTTTGAGGAGTTACACGCAATTGTTGAACAACAGTATTACAGCCTCTGGAAATGTGTGTGGCTCCCGCTGGCTCCTCTAATAATATTGGTTTTGCAATTGTTAATGTGCTGTACTTCTCTTCATTGGACTGCCTCCATTAATATCAGCCACCCTGTTGGTTTAATGCAAGAAATATGAATCTTTTGTTCAAAATGTCTAGAAATACGTGCTTTTTCTTTCAACTGCGTATTTAATATGTTACAAGCCTGCTAAACAATTGTCTATGGTGTGGCACTTGCTCATTTGACTGCGTTTAAGGTGCTTTTCGTCTCCTCACTTTACTCGTGCAGCTGCCAGGTGAGGATACCTAGTGACAGACCATCTATCAGCGTATCCTTTCTCTCAGTGGGAATTTCTAGAACAAATCTACGCCTTCGCAGCTCAGTCGGCTCAGACTTGTTTTAGAAAAATGGTCATCTATGCACAGTAGAATTACTTCTGTGGAACAACAGATATCGGAGATACCAACTCATGCTCAACGCATATCTTCCTTTGAAAAGTTGGTCCTTGCCCTCCAACAACACACCGAAGATTTGGAAAACAGAAATAGGAGGAATAATCTCCGCATTAACGGTCTGCCTGAATCTTTGGAAGAGGATGATCCTGTCACATTCTTCTTCTCTTTTAATCATTCTTTTTTTTTAATTCACGGATCCTCTCTCAGTTCTTTCTGCAGCTAGATCCAAACATCAAGTCTCTTGGTCTCAAGATCTCTCCAATGCTACTGCATCCAGAAGAAAGGAGTTTCTCAGTCTGCGCGCCACTACGTTCTCTCGGAGCTAGATATTCACCCATGCATCTTCAAGGTTACCCATCAGAATCGGACATGGACTTTTCAAGATCCTGTAGAACTTAAGAACTTCATTCAGATTCATTCTAATAGTGGCTTGGTTACTTCTACTTCTCCTAGTGGCTGACTGACTTAATTTTTATATTTGTTGTTTAGCTTTTTCACAGTACTTCAGGAGCGGTCCTGATGGTATTTCTTTGTTCTAATTTACCTATGGTCGTTTCTTGAATATGTTATAATGTTGTTTTTCCTTGTTATACACATTATGATATAAATTCTTATTGTGATTTCCCTATTGTCATTTGTTTTTATCTTTTATGCACCCTTACATAGGTTCGTGATGTTTGTTCCCTAATCCCGTGCATCTTCTCTCCTCCGTTTCTTATGTCCTGGTTCGGTTTGGACTTTCACCCTTCGAGGGGTTCATCTGTTGAGTGTCGCCACTGTCCCTTCTCCTTCTTGTATGTCTCCCTCAGGTATGTCATGCTCAGTCATCCTTTTGGATATGTACTCTCTTTTCTACTATTTCATTTCCCCACTCCTGCTATCTCCCTTTTCTTTCCCTTTTTTCACCTCTTCCTTCTCTTTTGATACTATTTGTTTAATTCTCTTCTTTTCACTCATCCTTCTTATTTTTGGCTCTATGTTGTATGTATTCTTTTTAGCACTGTTTATTTATATTGTTTTTATGCTAATTATACATTTAGAGTTGTTTCGTGGAATGTAAAAGGTTTTATCAACCCCATTAAACGGCAGAGAGTACTCTCCCATTTAGCCTCTTACAACCCTGATATAGTCCTTTTGCAAGAAACTCACCTTACTGAAAGTGAATCCCTTAAATTAAAGAGAGGTTGGGTTGGTACAGTTTTAGTTTCTCCATCAAATAACAGAAAAGAACAGAATTGTTATTGTATGTCATAAAAAACTGAAGTGTATAGTTTTGTTACAGGAAAATGACACTGAGGGTAGATGGATTTTAACTAAATTGCTTATTAACTCTATCCTTGCTATAGCTTGCTTAATCTCCAGAACGGCCCCTACAACGCTAAGGATGCCTGGCCTCCACCTTGGGGGTGCCCAGGAGTGGATGCCTCACAGGGAAAGCCAGGATGGGTTCCACAGCGGTATTCGTACAAGCGCCTTGAGACCCTTGGGGGTGAGTAGTGCGCTATACAAGTATCAATTTACATATCCCCTTAACTGTTTTTAATGTTTATGGTCCTACCCATCCCTGGTTGTTCTTTTTGGCCCCTAATAAAAAACAAGTGTATCCAACATAAAGATGAACTATTTATTTTGGGAGGAGATTGTAACCAGATTTTTGATCCATTTCTTGATCGTAAATCCGCTTTTCGCTTCATTCTTCACAAACCACATAAACAATTTCTTGACACCATTGCACAATCATGTCTTACTGACTCTTGGAGACTTTTACATCCAGATACTTTGGACTATTCTTTTTTCTCTCCTCCTCATGCATCCTTTTCTCTACTTGATTACATTTTTCTTTCTCGGCCTTTATCTCAAAACTTATTATCCTCTTCTATTGAACCCTTAGTTATTTCGGACCATGCCCCCATTGTAACGGATATTGACTGGCTTACACCGCTTTCCAGGCCAGCTCGTTGGCGATTCAATAGCTCACTCCTCACCGATCCTAATTTCTCTCCCTCTTTTCGCTCCTTTGCTACTGACTTCTTTCTAGTAAATTCTGCACCTGATACTCCTCCACACATCCTTTGGGATTCTTTTAAAGCCGCTGCAAGAGGACTTATTATTGATTTTGTTTCCAAGAAAAAGAAGCAATATCTTCAGCAACGTAAAGCCTCCTTAGCTCATATAAAACTTCTTGAGCATAAATGTTATACTTCCTCAAATAAAGGTATGCCACCAGATCTTTTGAAAGCAAAACTAGATTTTAATAAATCTACCACTGATAATGCATCCTCCTTCCTCCTCCGTAGTAGTGCTCGTTATTATGGTGGTCATAACAAATCAATAAAACTATTAGCTAACTACCTTAAATCTTGTAAAGAACGTACCCTTATAGAAATTATTTACTCCTCTGATAATACTCTCCTTCATACAGACAATGAAATGCTTGATCAATTTCAACTATTTTATCAACACCTTTACACCCCTGAGTCTCCTCCATCTCCTTCCCTTATTCAAAATTATTTGGAGAAACTTCCTAAACCTACTAACTCTCACCTCAATTTTCCAAATCTCGAACTTGACCTCTCGTTAGGGTAAAAGACCTGGTCTTGATGGTTTCCCTGTGGAATTTTATTTACATTTTTCTGATCATTTGTTACCCAAACTTTTAACACTTATCCAATCATTTTGTTTAGCCGGTAAGGCAGCTAGCACTTTCCAGGGTGCCACCATTTGTCTTATTCCGAAAGAAGGTTGTGACCCCAAATTTTGTAAAAATTATCGTCCAATATCGCTGGTAAATGTTGATTATAAACTGTATGCTGAATTAATTGTATTACGCTTAGACCCCTTCATGTCTCATCTTATTGGTAAGGAACAATGCAGATTTGTTAAAGAGAGGCTCACCTCTGATAATTCTTGTCTCATTCTTAATGTCTTAAATAAAGCCCCATCTCTCTCAATTCCTCTTTCCGCCATTTCTGTTGACGTGGAAAAAGCTTTTGACGGAGTTGATTGGTCGTTTTTGTTTGCCTCATTGCGTTGCCATGGTTTTGGCTCCAAATTTATATCCCTCAGTGCTTGTAAATGGTCATCTCTCTTCCTCTTTTGATCTTCGATGGGGAGTTTGTCAAGGTTGTCTGTTATCCCCTCTTCTTTTTATCTTAGCTCTTGAACCATTCCTATCCTCCATCCGTAACAATGATTCCATTTTTGGCTTAATTTATGGCGATAATCAATTGAAACTTTATGCATATGCAGACAATATTCTCGTATTTATTTCAAATCCAGAAGTATCTGTTCCCCCCTTAATATCTGAATTTGACTCATTCTCTTTAGTATCCGGATATAAGATTAACTCAGACAAACCGAAATTCTTCCTTTCACTAAAACATGTCTCCCTCATCTTTTTTCCTCCACTGGTTTTGCATGGAACAGCTGGAAGATTAAATATCTTGGTGTCTGGTTCTCAAACTCCATTACCTCTTCAGTTAAATTAAATATGTCCGCTGTTTTGTCCCGAATTGATCATTTGTTTTCCTCTTGGAACCCTCTTTTTATTTCCTGGAGGGGCCGTTTGGACTCTTTTATATTGATAATTACCCCTATCTTAATTTATAACCTTTCTATGTTACCAGTTCAAATTCCTATTCTCTATTTTAAACGTCTAGATTCCCCCATTACGAAATTTCTCTGGAAAAACAAAAAACTTAGAATTTCTCTTGTTTCACTTCGCAAATCTAAGCCTAATGGAGGAGTTAACTTTCCTGACTTCCGTCTTTACCATAAATCCTTTTCTTTACGTCAAGCGTCGCGTTGGCTTTCATCAGTTCCTTCCCCCTTTTTCCTCTTTGGCTCCTTATTGAACTTTACTATTTCATTTTTCTTTTGATGAAATACTACGTTTTTCCTCCAAATCTCTTTATATGTCTCTCCCCTTATTTAAATATACTTCTTCTCTTTTAAAACCTTTTATTCTTTCGTCTGACACCACACGTGAAGCGTTTTTGAATACACCTATTTGGTTTAACTCACTTATTGTTTTCAATAATAGGCCCATCTTTTGGTCCTCTTGGAGACTAAAAGGTATCATATGGGTTAACCATCTTTTTGATGGTTTACTACCCTGCTCTTTTCCCCAATTTCAACTCATGTTCCATTGTCCGTGCTCTTTCTTACAGAAATGTACTACTCCTATGGCAATAATTTGAGATCGCTATTATTCTCTTGCTCCTTCCACATCACTTACCCCTCAATCTTCTATTCTTCCACTTCTTTCTACTCTTCCCAAGGCATCTCTTCTCTTATTTATACGTTTTTCTCTCCTCCTACAACAGACTGCGCCAAAACTAAATTAGAGCTTGCTTGGTAGGCGGATTCGGACTGTACTTGGTCTGTTCTCTTTGGTATAAGCTCTGGTCCAGATCTTTAAAAATGTCTTGTTCTGCCTCTCTTACCCTATCCTTTATTTTATCTATATCACCGCCTTTACCTTTCTCCTACTACTTTGTCTCCTTCTCTTGATTCTAAATGCTGGATTTGTGGTACTCCAAATGCAGATCTCCGACATCTACTCTTTTACTGTCCTCCTGTCTCTGCTTTTTGCATAAGAGTTTGGTTATACCTTTCTCTCATTTTTACATTTTCTGTTCCATACTCCACTACTCTTCTTTTTCTGGGTAGTCTTTCAGAATCCTTGGATCACCCTACACACTCACGTGGACTTTTTGATCTTATGCTTGCTCTCGCAAATTGGAAATCCCTTACAAATGTTTCTATACACGGTTAGTGGAATACTTTATGTAATTTTCGAAGACTGGATGTTGCCTTTGCTTCCTCCTGCAAGCCAATACATAATACGGATCTTTAATGGTTACCTCTCACCACATACCAGGATCGTTTGTCCCTCAAGACCTCTCATGTCACTTCAGAAAATGTTAAACCTCCCTGAAAGGCTTTTACTCTCTCCTTTTCTTAATTTTGTTATTGTTTACAGATTTCCTATGTTATATTATTGCTTTACTTACTGTATATTTTCTATTGATAATGTGCACCATTTAGTTATCTGCCGTGTTTACTCTTATTGTTAATATCTACTTTTGCGATTGTTTCTCTCCCTCTCCCGCCCTCCCCCCCTTCAAAAATCCATAACATGCTTATGTTTTACAAATTATTGACATTAGCATTGTTAATTATCCTGGTTATTTATAAGTATCTTCATTGTTTATGCTGATGTCTCTGTTTCTTGACTTTTTTTTCTCTTCAATAAAGCTTTTCAAACATGAAAAAACAAGAGACTAAGAAAGGAACTTAACAAAATGGGCCAATGAAGTGGAATAACAAAAAAAATGTAAGGAGGTTTATGATTTCCTAAGTATATCAGTATCACTGAATGATTTGATTTGGTTTATAGACTTGTAAAGCGCACGTATGCTCAAGGGTGTCTTGACTAGGCCTTCGTTCTACTCGCGGAATTTGCGAAATCTAGGTAATTTTGCGTTCCACGGAGAATGGGTAGTTACCCAAAAATCTGCATTCTGGGGCTTTGTGGAATTATTTGCTTGTTCGTATTCTCAAAATGCGTGTTCGCAAGATATTCCCCTCAGAGTACACAAACAGCGATCATGAACAGGAAAAAAGCATCGCGAAAAAGTAATTCCGCATGTTCGCTGAATTTCTGCGTGTTCGCGTAGATTTTTTTACCGTTTTGCGGAGCTTTGCGTAGCGCGACTATGTAAATTCCGCCCACCCCTAGTCTTGACGCTGGAAATGGCAGGAGCGCTGAAACTTTGGCAGGCCCTAGTGCTTTTAACAATTCATTTGGCAAATAGCCATGTTTTCAACAGTCTTCTGAATGACTTGAGGGACATACTACTCTTTATTGCGATCGGTAGACTGGTCCAGGTCTTCGCTGTCCCTAATAGGAATCTTCTGCCCCCCAATGAACCTGCTTATACCTGTGAATTAACAGTAGTTGTGAATTAGATGACCTTACATTTCTGTCTGGTATATGCCTTCTGAGGTGTGTCCTCAAATACAGTGGTCCTTTACCCACACCACTTGGAGTCAAGCTAGCCGGGCTGATGAGAGGTGTTACCTCGAAACCGGTCCGGTCCTCGGATGCTTGATTCCGTTCTGGGAAGGACATGGCTTTTGTAGTTCGGACTGGACTGTTCCCATGGGGCAACAGGGTCAGAGCTGATTTGCATATCGCCATTGTCTAACCCAGGGTGGTGTGGAGTGCAAAAAAACGATGGATTTGGGGCCAGATCTTTTGACTGGGGGAGTGTGTGACATTGATCCACATTCAGTCCATCACTTGTTGTTTTTGCAATTGCCACCCTAAGTGCGCTGGGGATGCCCAGACGTGGGTCCCAGGCACTCCACACCACTTGGAGTCAAGCTAGCCGGGCTGATGAGAGGTGTTACCTCGAAACCGGTCCGGTCCTCGGATGCTTGATTCCGTTCTGGGAAGGACATGGCTTTTGTAGTTCGGACTGGACTGTTCCCATGGGGCAACAGGGTCAGAGCTGATTTGCATATCGCCATTGTCTAACCCAGGGTGGTGTGGAGTGCAAAAAAACGATGGATTTGGGCCCAGATATTTTGACTGGGGGAGTGTGTGACATTGATCCACATTCAGTCCATCACTTGTTGTTTTTGCAATTGCTGCCATAAGTGCGCTGGGGATGCCCAGACGGGGGTCCCAGGCACTCCACACCACTTGGAGTCAAGCTAGCCGGGCTGATGAGAGGTGTTACCTCGAAACCGGTCCGGTCCTCGGATGCTTGATTCCGTTCTGGGAAGGACATGGCTTTTGTAGTTTGGACTGGACTGTTCCCATGGGGCAACAGGGTCAGAGCTGATTTGCATATCGCCATTGTCTAACCCAGGGTGGTGTGGAGTGCAAAAAAACAATGGATTTGGGCCCAGATCTTTTGACTGGGGGAGTGTGTGACATTGATCCACATTCAGTCCATCACTTGTTGTTTTTGCAATTGCCGCCCTAAGTGCGCTGGGGATGCCCAGACGTGGGTCCCAGGCACTCCGCACCACTTGGAGTCAAGCTAGCCGGGCTGATGAGAGGTGTTACCTCGAAACCGGTCCGGTCCTCGGATGCTTGATTCCGTTCTGGGAAGGACATGGCTTTTGTAGTTCGGACTGGACTGTTCCCATGGGGCAACAGGGTCAGAGCTGATTTGCATATCGCCATTGTCTAACCCAGGGTGGTGTGGAGTGCAAAAAAAAGATGGATTTGGGCCCAGATCTTTTGACTGGGGGAGTGTGTGACATTGATCCACATTCAGTCCATCACTTGTTGTTTTTGCAATTGCCGCCCTAAGTGCGCTGGGGATGCCCAGACGTGGGTCCCAGGCACTCCACACCACTTGGAGTCAAGCTAGCCGGGCTGATGAGAGGTGTTACCTCGAAACCGGTCCGGTCCTCGGATGCTTGATTCCGTTCTGGGAAGGACATGGCTTTTGTAGTTCGGACTGGACTGTTCCCATGGAGCAACAGGGTCAGAGCTGATTTGCATATCGCCATTGTCTAACCCAGGGTGGTGTGGAGTGCAAAAAAACGATGGATTGGGCCCAGATCTTTTGACTGGGGGAGTGTGTGACATTGATCCACATTCAGTCCATCACTTGTTGTTTTTGCCTTTACCCAGTAGGGCTTTATATGCTAGGCATTGTGACTTGAATTTAATTCTTTTTTTTCACTGGGATCCAGTGGCGGTCTCTCAATCGATGGGAGATTGGTTCATATTTGGGAATGTCCAGTATTAATCTAGCTGCTGCATTCTGCATTTGCTGCAGCTTCAATAAAAACTGAGACTCTAACCCCACATATAGGGCCCTTTCCAGACCGTAGTCCGGTCTGGAAAGGGCCAAGGCTGTGACCAGCGTTTTTAATGCATCCAGGGGGATAAAAGGGCGGATCTTCCTGATCATTTTTAAAATACCACAGAAGGTGGAGGCAAGCTTATTTTTTTGACACTCAAATGTCAATCTATCAATGTTAGAATTGGGGGTCTCCAGTTGGCACAGGTAGAACTTGTGACAAGTAGGGACCCTCTCCTCTAGTCAGGGTAAGGGGGTACACTCCTAAAATAACCCCTGCTCACCCCCTTGGTAGCTTGGCACGAGCAGACAGGCTTATCTCAGAGGCAGCGTGTAAAGCATTTGTGAACACATACAGTAACCAAGTGACAACACTACAAATAGACACCACACAAGGTTTTATATAAAAAATAACTATTCTTTTATATAGAGTTACCACAAGACCATAAACGACAAAAATAATCCACAATACTATTAGAATTCAAGAGTTCTGGTTAAAAGGATTAAATCAAAGTTCTGTGCGAGTCGGTAGCCCTGTCCGGCTACAGCGTTGCTGAAATAACACATAATCTAACAAATCCAGCGGACCGCGTCGGTCCTGGGCTACTCAAATGTCAACAGACTCAGTCACAGTACCTTTTACTTGATGCGGCCGGCTTGGACGTGCGAGCCGGTTCCGGTGTTCGTCACAGTGCAGAAAAGAAAGCATTGCAGTTCGCGTTGTCCCTCGATGTGATGCAGGCAATGGCCCGTTGACGGAGTCGATGGGTCCCAGGCGTACATTGCAGGGTGAGGCGTTGTTCGCTGCGGTGCTTGCAGTGTGCAGTGAGGCGTCAGAATTGGTGTTGATCAGTCCGGACAGGGGTGCGAGTTGGGCGGTGCGTGCGAAGCGTGCAAGGCGGTGCCCAACTACAATGCGTTCACAGGACTCGAAATCAGCAACAGTGACCTCGTCGGTCAGACCAGAATGAGTCGGTGTAGAGAGGCGTTGCACCTCGCAGTGTCCACCAGTCACGGTGCAGGCAGTGGCTTGGTCACTGCATCAGGACGAAGTCGGTGAGCTCAGAGCTTGCGTTGTTCGAGGCGAACGTTGTTCGATGCGGTGCCTACAAGACACTGGACCGGTCGTGAGAGTTGGTCACAGCTCCCTGCCTCTGCAGCCACTAAAGCAGCGTTCCCAGCAGCAATCCACAAAGGCTGATGAAGTCTACGGGTCCTGAGACTTCGGTCCGTGGCAAGCTCTTTTCCAAGCCCGTGGAGATCCTTCACAAGTTGAAATAAAGCACACTAAGTTCCTTTCTCCTTCCTTTGGCAGTCAGGCAACCACTGCAGGCCAATCCCCCAAGCAGTACTTCAGGGATAGCCTCTCCTCAGTTTCTTCAGGTTCCTCTCCTCAGCAATGGGTTCTTCTTGTAGTCCAAAAGTGATCTTATTTCTTGGGATCAGGGTCCCAATATTTATACCCCAAAATCCTTTGTCCTCTGAGGGCAGAGGGGCCATTGCCCAGTCCAAACCAGTTCTGGAGTACTCTGTTTACATGACTCCTTCTTTCCTTTCATAGTGCAGGGCAGAAACATTAGACGCCCCACAGGAGGTGGAGCCAGCATTTTGGGGGGAAAGCACAGCCCTGGAGCACTCTGTTGACATGACTCCTTCTCTCCTTTGTGGGGGGCAGGCACAGACCTATTCAGGTCCCAGGTGCAACTCCTCCCTCCCATCTAGATGCAGATCTCTCTATTCACCACTGGGCTGAACCATTCTGTCTCCTGGAATCCCCCAGCCCTGTCCCTCAAACTGCAGACAAGGAATACACAACCTAGCAGAGGCAGGCATGGATAGTTAGACAAGAAAATTCCTACTTTCTAAAAGTGGTATTTTCAAACACAGAATGTTAAAACCAACTGCACTAAAAGATGCATTTTATCATTCTGAGTTCAGGCATACTAAACTCACATTTCTACCATGTTCCCTGAGTCAGTTAGGATCATAAGATGTAATAATCTAACTGCCCATTCTGGTCTATGGAGAACTGGTAGCCTTGCAATAGTGAAAAACAAAAATGGGTGTAATACACTAGTATACCTACAATGCTCCCTGCCCTGGGGCCTACCATAGGGGTGTCTGATATGAAGAAAAGGGAAAGTTTAGGGACTGGCAAGTGGGTGCACTTGCCCAGTCAACATGTCAGTACCAGACTGCACACAGGCTCTGCAATGGCAGGCCTTAGACACACTTTACAAGGCTGCTTCTGTGGGTGGCACAACCAGTGCTGCAAGGCCACTAGCAGCATTTGGTTTAAAAGCCCTGGGCACACTCAGTGCACTGTACTAGGGTCTGACAAGTAAACCAAATCAGCCAATCATGGAATCACAAATTAATACATTAATTTACAATAGGGAGAGCATATGCAGTTTAGCACTGATCAGCAGTGGTAAAGTGCCCAGACTCATAAAACCAACAAAATCAGCTCAGACAAAATACAGGAGGAAGGCAAAAAGTTCAGGGATTACCCTGGTGAAAAGGGCAAGTCCAACAATCATCAAATAGAACCCCTAGGTTTTTATCTTTTGGGAAAAGGGTTGGGCATTAAAGGCACAGTGGGAAAGGTTGTCATTATTTGTTCTTTTGTACTGAGAGTTGTGTATTGTTCTAATACTTTAGACTTGCCATTTTCTCTGATAAGAGATTTCAAGTAATACTGCATTAAAACTGTAGGAACAGCAACGAGATTCCACAGGTATGTTAATAACGGTGTACATTTACAAAGTTTGTGTTTATATTGATTTATGAGTGCATGTTAAATGAAAAGGCACTGATATACCCAGTCAAATATGTAGTCAAGTACTGACACATGTAGTCAACCATTAGTACAGTTACTGATATGTGCATGTACCCAGTCAGTTACATACCCATGGGACAATGAGACAGTCAGTAACAAATCTAGTTACATATCCAGACAGTCAGTTGGTATTAAGAGACAGAAATACCTATTTACAAACACATGGAGCTACTCTCACGCCAAGTCAGACAGTGACAGAAGCACTTACACATTCACTCACATACCCACTCAGCACTTATGTATTCAGAAGTAACAGAGCCAGTTGTACACACAGTTAGATACCCCAATACTCACTAACACTAACACAGCCAGTAAGCAATCCATACAACTACTTAACACATTTATAGACTCATAGAGTTACAAAGACTGCCAGTCATATGCTGCCATAGTTACACACTCACTCAGATATATACTGAGTAACTGACACTACCAAATCACCCATCCAGACAAGTAGCCCTTCAAACATGTGTTGAGCCTGCTACTTTAGAACCTGTGTCTGCTTTTGTACTGCCAGGCCAACTTAGTATTTTAAACTGCTTCCCAAGCCTTGAATTCTCCTTTTACTACATTTAAGTCACTCCTAAGGTAGGAAGTAGGTAGACCATAAGGAAGGATACTATGTGTTTAAAAGGTAAGACATGTACTGAAGTTTCAGTGAGTTACATGTGCACTTACAGACCCATATGCCCAATTATACATCCAGTATCCCACCTATATAAAGACTCACATACCTATTTATAAAACCATATAGACACTCACACTCCCAGTCAGACAGCGACAGAGGCACTTATTATTATTATTATTATTATTTTTAATTTGTATACAGAAGCGCAACTAAACCCAAAGGCATCAAGGCGCTGAAGATGGTAACCAGAGAGCTCAGATATCAACCAGGGGGGGAATTTAGGGATAAGCTGCTAGGAATAGCCAAGTCTTAAGTGCCTTGCGGAATTGGAGGTGAGAGGAGATCAACTTGAGATCACTAGGGAGCGTATTCCAAAGTCTAGGCGCAAGGAAGCGAAAAGACCTTCCTCCCCACCGAACCTTGGATATACGAGGAACCACAAGCAGGTTTTTGTTGGAAGAGCGGAGTGCTCTCCCAGGGACATAATGGGCCACCAGGGCACGAATAGCCTCTGGTCCAGATTCATTAAGGGCACGATGAGTAAGGCATAGAGCCTTAAAGTTGATCCTTGCCTGCATGGGGAGCCAATGCAGGTCTTTTCTGATGGTGGTGCCCGAGGAACGTTTGGGAGCACCTACAACAAACCGGGCAGCCGCATTCTGTACGGTCTGGAGGCGCTGAATGAGACCACTGCTGATGCCAAGGTATAGGGCGTTGCAATAGTCCAGTCTCAAAGCAATGACCGCTATTGCTACCTGTTTGCGTGCCTCAGGGGAAAGGTAGTGAGAGATCTTCCTTAAAACCCTCAGGGCATTACAGCAAGTGGACACTGTCCTACTGACCTGTTTGTCCAGGGAAAGAGAGGTGTCCAATATGATCCCAAGGTTACGGGCAGAAAAAGTGGGCGTAGGACAGGCCCCGAGGACAGACGGCCACCAATCCATAGACCAGATCTCACTTTTGCCTCCGAAAACAAGAACCTCTGTTTTCTCGCCGTTTAACTTAAGGAAGTTCTTAAGCATCCATCCGGCGACCGTCTCCATGCAGTTTTTAAAATTGTACGCGGTTTGGCTCACAGATTGGGAGATGGAAGCCATAATCTGCGTGTCGTCGGCATAGGAGAGAACTTCCAGGCCAAAGGATCTTATAAGCCTGGCGAGAGGGGCGACGTAAATGTTAAAAAGCGTCGGGCTCAGTGAAGAGCCCTGGGGGACCCCACACTTCACGGCCTTGACAGGTGACAAATACTCGCCAAGCTTGACCCTTTGCTTCCGTTGGTCAAGAAAGGAGGCAAGAAGATTGAGTGCAGAATCCTTGACTCCCAGCTCACTGAGTCGGTTAACAAGAATATTTGGAGACAGGGTGTCGAAAGCCGCCGTAAGGTCTAATAACACCAGTAAGGTGGTGTGGCCGGTGTCGACCCTAGAGCGAATGCTATCGACTACCACTGTAAGTGCCGACTCAGTGCTATGGGTCCTCCGGAATCCATGCTGTGAGGGATCAAGAGAGTTGGTACTGTCAAGGAAAGAGCTCAAGTGGAGGTTGAGATGAGTCTCCAAAAGTTTAGCAGGGGCAGGGAGAAGGGAGATGGGACGAAAGTTCTTTAATGTCCCAGGGTCCAGGGTAGATTTCTTAAGTAGGGGCTTGACAGTGGCCAATTTCCAAGAGAGGGGATAAATCCCTTCTGAGATGGCCAAGTTCATCACTTCCATCAAGGGGGGAAGGATAGTATGTCTGCAGTCTTTGAGGCCCTTAAGGGGGCATGGATCCAGAGGTGATCCAGACTTAAGCTTGTCGAGCAGAGAGTTAAGATGAGCAGAGGTAATGGCAGGGAACTGGGAAAGAGCGTGGACGGGGGTAGGAACAGGGATATAAGGTTGGATTAAGGAAGAGGCAAGGAGGGGACTGAGATTCTGAGTTTCCAAGTCTGTGTAGATATCCATAATCTTCTCATGGAAGAAGGTGGAGATCTGATCACACAGATCCTGTGATGCTGTTATGGGATCAGGCATCTGAATGAGGGAGAGATTATCCACTATCTTAAAAAGATCACTGGATGATTTAAGAGAGGATGTGAGTTTGGAGAAGTGAGCCTGTTTGTCTCTGAGTACGGCCGATTTGTACTCTTTGAGAAGGGTTTTGTGTTTTTCCCTCTCTATAGGATCGAGATGTGTCCTCCAAAGCCTTTCCTGCCTTCTGCATCCTTGTCTAAGAATCCTGAGAGATTCAGAGTACCAGGGGGCTGAGGGCCGTTTCCTAGCCGAGTAGTGAAGCCTGGCAGGGGCGAGAGAGTTGACAGCCTCCGTCAAGGAATTGGAGAAGTCAAGAGCCGCCGAGTGAACATCACCGGTGGAAGAGGGCTTAAATGAAGCCAGATAAGGGGCAAGGGAGTCGTTAGTAATCTCCCCAAAATTCCTTCTTAAGACCCACTTGGTATGAACAGACTGGGTGAAGCTGGAGGGAAGAGGGGAAAAACAAAAAGGGACAACAAAGTGGTCCGACCATGACAAAGGGAAAGGGGCACCAATAGAGAGACGGGAGTCATTACTGAAAATTCCATCCAAGGTGTGGCCAGCTAAATGGGTAGGTCCGGTCTTTAGCAGAGGTAGATTGTAGGAGGATAGGGCGTCTAATAGATGGGAGGTGTCAGGGGAAGTATGCTTCTCCAAATGGAAATTGAAATCTCCTAAAATGGTCAAGCAGGGCCCTGCGATGTAGGGCTCTAAGATTTCAAGAAGATCGGAGCAAAAAGCCGACCTAGGACCAGGGGGTCTATAGACCAGTATCCCAGTAAAGGAGATAGTGGGGGAGGGGTTGAGGGTAAAATGCATTGCTTGCAATTTCTTAGCGGGGGAAGACAGATGGACAGTCCGGCATTTTATGGAGCTGAGATAGAGTAACCCCAGACCTCCTCCCACACGACCCACTCTGTCCATCCTGGCCAGCGAGTATCCTTCAGGAATAGCATTTATCAAATCCGGCTGAGAAGAATCTGAGGCCCAAGTTTCTGTAATAAAGGCCCAGGAAGGCTTTTCCTGTGAGATGAGGTCTCTAAAAGAGACATTGTTTTTGACCAATGAGCGGGTGTTCAAAAGGAGCCCCGTGTAGACAGTGGGAAAGGGGGAAGGCCCTGTAGGAGGGGGGCGATGAATAGCCCTATCCGGCGAGGTAAATAAAGTGGGCTTATTACAGCAGCCACATACAGGGGTAGTAGCAAGAAAATCAGGGGTTAAGGTGTAATGACAAGGCAGCCTAGAGGGTTTTAAGGCTCGCAGGACAGTAGATAGATCAGTAGAGTCACCTGAGATATTATGCCTGGCCCCTGGCGCTTCCCTGTCGCTGACGGGCGCAGACGGGCTGGACTCTGGCTTGACTCCGGCGCGAATGCGGCGCGACCGCTGATCGCGTCCGCTGCGCGGAGCCATACCCAGTTGTTTAAGTACTGGCGACTAGAGCGCCTCAGACAGAAATGCCCAATCAAAGATGGCCGCTGCCGAAAATGCGGCGCCCGGGAGCCTCAGCCCGTAAATCGGCCGATAGTCGCCCAGGCTAGGCAGTAAGAATGTGTAGTAACAGTGAAAGCAGGTCCCTCACATCAAAACTAGATTTTAAAAATACAAAACGCCACGATAAGCTCCGTGGACGCTGAGAAGAGGGAGGGGCGGACACAAGGGGCAAGGAGCAGTAACAATAAAATAGCGTCAAAGTATTAATCAATTTTAAAAAGCGCTGTCTAACAGTGCCTCCCGGCTTCCGCCTCAGGAGAAATAAGAGCAGCAATCACTGGGGTGCTCTCGTAGGCTGCTTAAGTACTGGCGACTAGAGCGCCTCAGACAGAAATGCCCAATCAAAGATGGCCGCTGCCGAAAATGCGGCGCCCGGGAGCCTCAGCCCGTAAATCGGCCGATAGTCGCCCAGGCTAGGCAGTAAGAATGTGTAGTAACAGTGAAAGCAGGTCCCTCACATCAAAACTAGATTTTAAAAATACAAAACGCCACGATAAGCTCCGTGGACACTTACATATTTACTCACACACCTACTCAGCACTTAAGTGTTCAGCAGTAAAAGAGCAAGTTGCACACATAGTTACATACCCAAATACTTACTGACACAGCCAGTAAGCAATACATACAGCCACTTACATACACATTTGTAGATGAATGTATGACATCACAACGTAAAATGTTACAACACATACCTTTACAATGCTGTCAATACAACGCAGCGTCCATTACAATACATGCCATTACAACGCAAGCCATTACAACTCATACTCCAGTACAAAGAAAATTAGTATTCTAAAACCACCAAGTGCTTACCTCAGGGATATGCGTTGTAATGGCATGCGCTGTAATGGCATGCGTTGTAATGGTTCCTGTGTTGTATTGACCGTGTTGTAAAGGCATTGTGCTGTAATGCCTGCATTGTAATTGATGTTTCTCTTTGCAGCCCCATAGAGTTACAAAGACAGCCAGTCACATGATGACATAGTTACTTGCATATACTTACATATACAGTGAATCACTACACTCACTCAGTTATATATTCAAGTACTAATACTCCTAGTCACCCTAATCACCCATACAGAGAAGTAGACCATTAAACATATCCCTGACCTGCTACTTCATAGTGTGCCTGTAAAGTTTTATTGCCAGGTCGAAATGGCATTTAAGACGCCTTTAACAAGGCTTAAACTCCCCTTTTTTACATATTTGTGACCCCTCGGGTAAGCAGTCAGTAGCCCATAAGGTAGGGTGCTATGTACGTAGAAGTAACACATGCAGTTTGAGAGGGAGTAGATGTGTTGCATTTAACAACTCTGGAATGGAATAAAAAATTGATAGAATAAATTATGTAATCATTTAGTTGTTTCAGGTATGCAAATTAATAGTCTATATTATAAATGTAAATGAGTACTGTATTTGGTTTTCAGATATATACTCGTGTTGAAAGAGGAAAAATTACAACGGCAAAAATGGAACAGAGGAGAAAAATACAAAACAAACAGTACTTCCTGCAAAAAACTGAGAACAAAAAGGAGATGACAGATAGAATTTAGTGGGGAAAAATAACTGCTGGTAAGAGAAATAATGAGTTCTTAAAACATTGTTTAGAAAAATGAAAAATGGGGAAAATTATGTAAATAAGAAGGGAGCTTTAACACCAACTGAGAATAAAAGGCGTAAGTCATGTTCAAAGTTGAAAACGTGTTAAGAAAACAGCTCAATTGACAGCAAAGCCAAAAAAATCCCAACAAATAAGAAGAAGAATCTTTAGAAGTAGGGTAATACATAATTTGATCTATATATATATATATATATAAAATCGAATGTATGTCTGTCTGTTTGTCCTTTATGCATTACTACACCGTTCATCCGATCGGCATGAAACTTCGGGAAGTTGTTGAGTACACTCCCGCGAAGGTTTCCGGCAAAAAAAAAAACTATTTTTAATAAAATAAATACATTGTTAAAACTTGTTGAGTACACTCCCGCGAAGGTTTCTGGCAAAAAAAAAAAAAAAGTCAAATATCGGCCCCCGGCCACCGAGGGCCCTCATAATATTTCCAATACTGAACGTTTACAGTTTTCGGTGCGACTCTCTTTTGCAATGACGATCAACAAAGCACACGGACGATCACTGCCAGTGTGTGGACTAGATTTGGAGAATCCGTGCTTCTCACATGGACAACTGTATGTGGCCAGCTCACACGTCGGAAAACCTTCTAATTTATTTGTGTACGCACCAGACAGAAAAACAAAAAATACTGTGTATCCACAAGCACTCCAATAAATAAACAGAATTAAAACAACACTTTAAAATGTTTTCCATATTAAAATGAATAAGTTTCAATAAAAATGACACAATGTAAATTGAATGTTATCATAACAAGTTTCCCTAAATGTCCTTTCTTCTGAGATCACCCCAACGCGCAACGGGTAAGCTAGTAAGAAATAAAAAGCAGTATAAGAGAAGAAAGCAGCATTGAAGCAAACTTGGTATGTTTTTTTATGGTTCAAATGTATTTTATTGGTTTTAAGAACATAGTCTTACACATAACAGAGGGGCTTGCTTGGCACTCCCCTATCATGCAGTACACATGAACACTAATAAACAGAAATGAACAATAATCAACACAAACAAACATACCTCACTTCTAGTACACTTCTAGATAGAACCACTGAGGGTACCTTTCAGGTACAAAGGAACTATATCTTCGCTGGGCAAACCAGAAGAGAAAAAGACTTCCATGCTGATATGCTGATATGAGATGCTGAGGTTCCTGCACGCAGACACTCCAGCTTGCAGTGGTCTAATATCCTTTGTGGGTGCCCTTCTTGAGACCAAAGCAGAATCCTTTTCTTTATCCTTAGGGGATTGTCGGCTATAGTCCTACATTCATGCTAGGTGCACATAGGTACATATAGTTAGGGTTGCATCGTAGGAGTATGCATTATCACTGTCATGTATTTATATGCCTGCATATTTTCATTATTTTACCACTATGGTTGAATTCTACCTTTTCTTTACTCTTTTGGTTCTCATAACCTTATATATCTGTTTCTGTCTCATGGTCGTTGCATCACACGTATTTTGCTCTAGAATAACGCTAGTTCAATAAATACTTATTTAAAACGTCCAAAGGGTTTATTCTGTGTATCTCTCTGAGACAAAGTGAGCACGAATGACTGAATGAAAGGTATTGTACTGTTTCCAAGTACCCTGAGGAGTCAGGTTTGTCATGTTTGATAGTTTCAGAAGCTATTCGCTCCTTGGTAAGAGGGGCTGATAGTGGCACTGTGAGGTTGCTGGACTAATAGACTAACTATCCTCTGGGGGAATCTGGAATCAGTCTGGACACAAATCCCTTAGTTTATGTTGTAAACGTGCCTCTATAGATTTGTAGGAACTACACAACAAAGGCAGTGTGAGGGAAAAGTGCCAATAATTTACCAAAGGTATCCTTAAATAGAATTTCCAATCCTACCCCAGGAAGTGTGCCTAGGTCATTGCTACTACCATGCACAATCATGTCTGAATGTTGGCAATCCGCAATGCTTTCAACAAAAAGCATTAATTAATGCCACTTTAACTCTGTCTGCCCAACCCACGGAATGACCACAATAGACAAACCCAAGTCCCTGTTCATGACACTTTTTCTAGCACACTCTCTGGCCCCCAAAAAAGTTGTGATGAACAATCCACACTGTAGCCATTTTGAAGGCAAGGAGAAGTAGCACACAAGAGATGGCTGGCGGTGAATGAGACGGGTTTCAAAATGAAAGGCAGTTTTAATGGACAGCAGCATCTCATTTAAAAAAGAAAATATTTCATTAGATGGTGTAAATATGCAATTAGCTAAAATTAGGAAGTGATTTTCAGCAGAAAGTAAATTGATCTGTGATTGACTCTGGAATAATTTTTAAAAAATGTATACTATTCTGCATATACTTATATTTCCAAACAGTCAACCACACCTGGTACAGTTGATTTTGAATCTAGTATGATGTTCAGAGGCAGTGTTGTGAACTCTTGACCTATCGGGACACAAGAGTGTTCCAAAGGTGTTTGCCATGGATACTGAGCTAAAACAGTGTGGGGGGAAGAGTTCTAAAGAGACTGTACTGTAAAGGTTATAAGGAGAGTGGTTTAGACACACTGCTTTTCATGGTGTGTTTATTTTCTAATTCAGTATTATCTTGCAAGTGTAATGTGTAGATTCAAATAATTAACAGTACAATGTTAAATGCTTTTAAAGGCTCTCCTATAGATTTGTGAATCCTTTGCAAAGTTAAATGGGAGGCTGCGCTGAGCATTGCGACAGATTCATGGATCCGTCCACAAACACTACCGGATTGGGCTTCTTAACAGGGGACTAAGAAAGGGTTAAAACACTGACCATTGAGAACTAGAATAACAAAAAAATGAAAGGAAGGATTCATACTGATATACCATTTTAGTACTTTAGACTTGACATTTTGCCTGATAGGAGATTTCAGATAATACTGCATTAAAAATTGGAGTACAGCCAAGGGATTTCACAGGTATGTTAATAATGATGTACATTTACAGAGTATATGTATATACTGAGTTATGCGTGTGTGTCAAATGAAAGAAAGTGCGAAGGTTACTTACATATCCAGTCATATACCGTAAGAAACACTGATATAGCCATGAATATATGAAGTCAAGTACTGACTCAAGTAGTCACCGATTTGTACAGGAACTGATTTATGCAAGTACATAGTCAGTTACATACCCATGGGACAATGAAACAGTTAGTAACAAATCTAGTTACTTACCCCGACAGTTAGTTGGTATTAAGAGACTGAAATACCAATTACAAAAGTATAGAACTACGAACACACACAGTCAGACAGCGACAGAAGCACTTACACATTCACACACTCACCCACTCAGCACTTATGTGTCCAGTAGTAATAGAGCCTGTTGTACACACAGTTAAATACCCAATGCTCACTAACACAGCAAGTAAGCAATCCATACAATCAATTACAAACACATTTATAGACCCATAGAGTTACAAAGACTGCCAGCCGTATGCTGACATAGTTGGTTACACTTGCAATGACACACCCGCACAGACACTCATACACTCACTCAGGTCTGTACTGAAGAACTGGCACTACCAAGTCACCCACCCAGACAAGAAGCCTTTTAAACCTGTGTTGAGCTTGCTACTGCAGAGCCTGTGTGTGCAGTTTTACTGTAGGCTACCTTGGCACTCAAAACCCCTTGCCAAGCCATACACTCCCCTTCTACTACTTATATGCCACTCATAAGGTATGTTATAGGTAGGCCACACGATAGGGTACTATATGCTTAAAAGGTAAAACACATACCTTAATGTTTCAGTGAGTTACATGCGCACATACAGACCCATATTTCCAGTTATACATCCCATATCCCACCAATACAGTGAATCACATACCTATTTACAAAATCATACATCACCCAACACACCCAGTCAGACAGCAACAGATTAAATTACACATTCACTCACACACCCACTCAGCACTTATGTAATCAACAGTAACAGAGCCAGTTGCATACATAGTTACATACCCCAATATTTACTAACACAGCCAGTAGGCAATCCATACAGCCACTAACATACACATTTGCAGACCATAGACCCAGTCATATGCTGACATAGTTACTTACATATCCAGTGACACACAAATGCAGGGACTGATACACTCACTCAGATATATATTCAAGTATTGATACTCCTAATCACCCATCCAGAGAGGTAGACATTTAAACATATCAGGAGCCTGCTACTGCAGAATCCGCCGGTACAGTTTTATTGCCGGGTCGATGTAGCATTTAACACTCCTTTGCCATGGTTAAACTCCTCTTTATCTATGTGTAAGTGTCTCCTAGGGTAGGCCATCAGAAGTCCATATAGCAGGGTGCTAGGAGCACAGAGTAACACATGAAGTTGTGGAGGGAGTAGAGGTGTTGCATTTAATACCTCTGGAATTGAATTGAATACTGAGAGAATAAATTATGTAGACTTTTAGTTGTTCAAGGAATGTAATTTAATAGTCTAAATGAAAACTAAAATGAGTATTGTATTCGGTTTTCAGATACCTACTTTACAAATGCAAGAAAGGAACAGAGGGGACAGAGGGGTAAAATACCAAAGAAACAGTACTGCCTGCAAAAAACTGGGAACAAAAAGGAGATATTATTTAGAAAAATTAAAAATTATGTCATTAAGAACAATTGAGAAACAGAAAGTCATGTTCAAAGTGGAAAACGTCTTAAGAAACCAGTTCATCTGACAGCAAGGCAGAAAAATTTAACAAATAAGAAGAAGAATGTCTAGAAGTAGGGTAATACATAATTTGGTAAGAACTATCAAGCAGTATGAGAGAAGAACGGCAGCATTGAAGTACACTTGGTATGCTTTTATGGTTCAAATGTATTATTTTGCTTTTAAGAACACAGTCCTACGCATAACAGAGGGGCTTACTTAGCACTCCCCTATCATGCAGTACTAATGAATAATAATCAATACAATCAAACATATCTCACTTCCCTCCCTCTCCTCCATTTTTACTCACTCCACTATATTGTAGCTGTCCTGAGTGATGCAGCTATTTCTCCTTTCTGGGTGTCCCTCCCTGCTGTTGTGCCGTGTCAACCTGTTCAGGCAAGCGCAGTATTTGTAGGTATATGCGACACGTTGAGTCACATAAATCAGCATAAAAACAGTTTAATATATGGCTTCCGGAGATCCCAATTAGGCCTGGGCGGTGAACTTTGCTCCGTTCGTGGAGTTTGCAGAGTTTTCTGCACTCCGCACTCCGCGGATCTCATGGAGTGCAGAAAACTCCTCTTCGCGATGTGCAGCAGAGTTTTGTCCCCGCTCGTGATCACGAACAGTAAGTTTGCGATCGCGAACGGTAAGTTTGCGAGCACAAGCTGAGACTCGGGTAGAATTTCTACCCGAGCAGCAGGAATACCAGCACAAACTGCAGTGCGCCTCCTCCCCCTGAGAGAGGATGTCACCGCGTGGCCCCCGCCAATTACGAGGATCCAGATCCTTCCCGTAATTCCCCCACATCCTGCTCTTCCCCGCCGGGGATGCCGCAGACGCTGTTTATAATCCTAAACCCCCGCCTATCCGGGGATTAGTCAGAGACTTCAATCGACTCCTGCGGCCATTTACATCGTCCCCCTGGGGATGCCCCCCAACCACCGGCTACCTTAAGACTGAGCTTACCTTCGTGATAACTCAGAGCCTGATATCGAATTATTTATATCATTGATGCTCCTCCTGTCTGATATCCCGGAGGACCTGTCCCTACTTAAGCAAGATCCTTCAGTTACGGGGGTAACTTTCCTAGGTGTTTTTACCGCCTATGGGTTTTTCCTCCCTCCTTCCATTTTAAGACCTATGTGATCCAGTTTACAACGTACTCCAAAGAAGAAAAACATCGCCAGGATACCCCATGTTCTACTAGAAAACCTTGGGACCACCTCTGCCACTAATCAATCTATTGTTTTTGATCGGGATACCCTTTGAGAATCTCCCACTCTTCTACACAGAGAACTTTGTGTGACGCCTTTGAAGCCCTTCGCACCTTCAATTCCCACCATCGTGTATAGAGTGTACATGTTCCCACCCCCTGGTCCACGTCGCCCTGATGAAGATGCAGCCTAAATAGGCCCTGCATCAAAACGCGCGTTGGCGTGATCTACTTGGATGGCCTCTAATGTAGTTGTTGTGAAAACGTTCTACCCTCAGTATTTTGCCTCCATGTTAGCCCTAGCAGTCTATACATTCTTTCTCTGCAGGCCCATGCGTACCCCGATGAACTATTACGTATGAGTGTTTGATCATAGTGAGATAGCATGAAAGTGAGTGTCTGTTGAATGAATGTTTGTGGAAGTGTGTGGGACATGAACCTTGCATTACTCTCTGTGGAGATCAACTTTGACCTGTTTTATATTTAATGTTTTATTTATCTCTTCACATTTGCCCTGAATTTTGCACATGGACTCATGTTTGAGCCACTGGCCTATTAATAAATAAATTCTATTTTCATAACAAAGATGTACTGAATTTATGTGATGTACCATTGTTTCTGATATGTAGTTTGTTTGTCACTATCCTCATTATTTTTAGGATCCCCCCCAGGGACCTAGCTATCTACTTTGGCAGGGTTTTTCTGTTCTATTCAGCTGCAGTGCACCTTGCACTCCGCCACTCGTGGAACTTTGCAGAGTTTTTCGGTAACTTCGCGGAGTTCTGTATAGCAAAACTCCACAATCTACACCCAGGCCTAATCCCAATAGGTGTCTGAGTGGGAGGTTAGTGCTAGCATTCAGCGATCCATGCCTAATATGCGCCACATCCAACGTGGTCAAGACTTATGCGTAGGAAGCTTCTCTTTACCCAACTGGGATCGAATGGCCTAAAGAGATGCTCCCAGCGCAAGCACACTATGTCACCCTGTTGAGTGGGAAAGTCAGCCGCATTGAGAGACCAAGGGTTCTGTAAGCAAGGCAACTGTGTATCAAAGTGTTTATCTATGTCGTCTAAAACCGCCCCCAGTAGTGCGTGAGCTTTGGACATTCCAATAGAAGGTGAAGCATTGACCTGTGGGCCCAGCATCACCTCAAACACTCTGACCTATGGCTGCTATTGCCTCCAGCAGGCGGACCGGGGCTAGATACCAATAGGTTGCAATCTTGATATCAGATTCAACGCTTGCATTGTTGCATGCTGTGTGCCTCATCCTAAACTTTATCTCTTCCCACCGCTTGTGTGTTAGGATTGACCCTAGTTCTTGCTCCCAACATATCTGCCCCGATATTTTAGACCTTGGCAGGTGTGTGATGTAAGACAGGGTATAGTTCAGTGATGAGGCATTGGTCCATGACTTTAGCAAGCAGCCTCCTTTCAGAGGGAGTGAGTGCGTGTTGAGCGCAGTCTCGCGTGTCTGGTTGTGTGACCCAGTGTTTGATTTGCATATATTACAATTGTTCCATTCCTGCTAACCCATAATCTGTCTTGAGCTTTTCAAAAGTAGGGGACAATTTGCATCAAACATGTGGCCCATTGCTCTGCAACTGGCCAGCTGCCAAGCTTCAACCTTAGAGCGGTGGACCCGGGGGTAAACTCTGGGCTGCCAAGTATGGTTATCAGGCACAATCGGAAGGTCGGTCATCCTCTGACAGCTACCTGGTCCCAGACAACAAGAGTAATGGTGGAGAAATAAAAACCCCAAGTCCTCTGGTGTCTATGTAAGAAGTAAGAAGGGGATTTTCCAGAGGTGGTCGCCAACAAGCGCTCGATCTTTAAAGCATTAATGCAACTCTGTTTTGGAGCCACTAAATTCCATTAAAGAGAGAAACTGGGCTGCTTGGTAGTAGTGCAAAAGCTAGGGATCCCCAGGCCCCCCTCTCTGCCCCATTGATAGGCTTGGCCATGATTCATACACAGCCTCCTACCTCCCATACAAAGTGATTAGCTTCTCTCTGCAAGGCTTGTAATCTGCCTACTATGGTGCTAATGGTAGGGTTTGGAGCAGATAAAGTGCTTGTGGCAGCATGGTAATTTTACGTATGATATAGAGCTTTCCGTCCATTGAAATTGGTACCTGGTAGTTAGTTGGGTCAGCATCTCAGTCTAAATCTAAAGGTTAGGCGCTTGTGCTTTCTGAATATTAATACATAAGCCCTCTGCTTCTCTAAACTTCCCTAGTTCTTCTAGGAAGGGCTGTAGTGCCTTTAGCAGGTCTTCTAATGCCACTATCACATTATCAGCATTGAGGCTGGTGGTATGCTCCTCATTCCCAAAACGCATCTGAGCGATGTGTAAATTATCTTATACTCTACACCAGCAGCTCCATATACAACACGAACAACAGGGGCGACAGTGGAGACCCCTGTCTAGTCCTAGAGAGAAAAGGAAGTGGAGGCTCTGCCATTAACTCGCACTGTCGCTCACGAAGTGCCGTTATTACTATGAGTCTAAGCCCAGGATCTGTCTCTGATGCCAAAATGGGCCATCTTCACTTTCAAGTAATGCCAAAGCACACAATCAAAGGCTTTTTCTGCTTCGATAGCTAGGAGCATTAACTCCTAGCAGGAGATCGAAATCTTATCCACTAAATGCCGGACCCACTTAGTGTTGTCACCGCATTGGTGGTGCGGTATGGATCCCATTTATTGGGATCCACAAGTCCTGGCATTTAAGGTGCCAACCTCTCCACTAGAATACTTGTAAATAGCTTTGCATCTTTGCATCTACATGTATAAGCAAGATGTGAAGATAAGAACATCACTCCTTCCTTTCTTTCCCAGGTTTGGGTATAACTGTAATGGAAGCCTCAAGCAGGGTGGGAGTGTGCCTATGTCTGCGATGGAGTTAAAGATTTGTGTCAGAATAGGGGCAAGAATCTGGCAAAATTGCTTGTAGTAGAGGGTAGAGAACCATCTGGGGCAGAGGATTTTGGCAATTTCTGGTGTGCTATGGCCATATCTACCTCTTGGATGCACATGAGGTGGTTAAGAATGGCAGCTTGTTGGGGAGTTAGATGGGGAGTAAGCGTGCCACGTAGCTAAGCCTGCGATGCCTCTGGTGACAAGTCTTGGGCCTCATATAGGGAGTAGGAACATATATTAGTCCCAGAAGGTGGCTACTATTGGTACGTCACCTAATGATGGCACCCATAAAGGGGGTATAACAGGGGCATGGTCTGACAAGCTTTTGGGTTCTATCTCAGCTGCAGTGACATGTGCAGTGACACATGCCCCCTGTGTCTAGTAAATAGTAGAGACAGTGTTAAGTGCATACAAGTGAACTGCATAATCCCTGGTGTGCAGATGGAAGCACTGCCATAAGTCGCCCAGGCCCATTTTTTGTTACAGGCACCTCATCCACTCCTTTGAAAGCCCCTCAGCATGTCCATTACACTGTCTAGACATATATGTGCCATTTCCCATTACCAGACTCAAGTCTCCGCACAGGAAAATCATCAAGTCCTCCGAAGTGGCTTGCTTAAGGAGCTGCTCGGGATTGTCGTTAGGCAGATAGATGGAGGACAGAGTGAAGATCTGATTGCCTAGGTGAATTTGGTAGACTAGCAGTTGTCCTTTCAGTTCCGCAATTTTACACCCCACTGTGCCCCGAAAGGAACACACAATTAAAATAACACGCATTTTAGTAGCATTAGAGAAGAAGTATTGCTGTGAGAATTGGCAGGACTTCAAATTTTTCTAGTCTCCTGTTAGTAGGTGTGTGTCCTGTAACAGGCAAACATCACCCTCTTCGCTTTCCAAATAAGACAGAATAACTATGCTTTTAAACAGGCTTTTCAGACCTTTCCAATTCCAATTCCAAATCTTTATTTCGATCACATGATCATAAAAGATGTACAAAATGTACCACATCAGTTAGATTTTTAAAATATCAATATGTCATTAGCATAAAATACATTAAGGTTAAAAAGAAGATAATAATAAAAAAGGGTGGCAGTGAAACAAGGGGTAAGAATTTTCAAGAGTCTCCAACCATCTTTGTCAATCGGGTTCGGGCATAGCACATTGCAGTTAGAAATTTTGCCAAGGCAAACACAATTGGCGGGGATAAATCGGTCTTTAAAACTCTATATGCGGGTAAGAATGTTCTAAATACCAGGTTTTTAAGGAGGGGGACGAGCCAGAATTTCCTGCTTTTCTGGTAAGCTCGACAGAAGAAAACCATGTGCACATCGTCCTCCTTTGTGTGGGCACATGCAGGGCACGTCTCTGTGAAAGACCGACAGGACCATGCTTTGGTAAAAGACACTGGAGGAAGAGTCCCATACCTCCATTGCAGGAATAGTTTTCTTGTTAGGACAGGAGTCATGCTATCCAAAACGCTTTCAAGGTTGTATGAATCTTTAGTTTTAATGAAACAGTGTGTCAGGGATCCCTCTTGGGCGCTATCCAGGGCTCGGAGAAGCGTTTTATCATGATAAACTCCAGACAGCACTTTCCTCTGAATCCTGATACTTGTACTTTCCGGGTCTGACCATAGTTCTGGTAATCCAAGGGCCTTGCAGGTTCTCTTGATGTAATTTAACCAAGGCGTCTTGGTGGCGTTAGGCAAGGATAAAAATTCCTGCAGCTCCGTTCTGTAGGTGGTAAGATCTTGGCTACTCCAAAGACGACGCCAAAATGTTAATGGTTTAAGCCCTAGTTCCTCCATAATGGGCCTCAGACCCAGGTCCAGTCTCGGCAAATTGGACGATGGAATGTGGCCCCACAACTCTCCCCCGTAGGTGACTCCCCCCCGCGCCTGGGCTTTATAAATTTGGATAGCGGGGCTGAGTGGGCGATAAGATGACTTACTCGCAATTCTCATAATACCACCCGCCTTCTGGGCCAATTTCATGTTTGCTTTTATCTGGTGTGCCCCTCACGTGAGGTTTTGATTTAGGGTTATCCCCAAATACTCTATTGTGTAAACCCTTTCCAAACGTACTGTGCCAAGCAAGGGATTAGGGCGCTTGAAGGACATGGGATTTAGGATCATGAATTTCCTTTTCTGCGGGTTGATTTCGAGTCCCCTTTCAGTACAGAATTTCAGGAAGCCATCCAACACCCGCTGTATGCCCATCGGAGATTTGGACAGCAGCAGGGTGTCGTCCGCGAACATAATTGCGGGCACCCTGCTGCCGGTCAGTTTTGGGGCGTCAGTGTTGGCAATCCCTGTCAGGTGCGCGAATACCCTGTTCATAAAGAGGCAGAACAGGGTCGGTGTGAGCACACAACCCTGTCTTACCCCTCTGCGAACGGGGAATCATTCAGTTAAATTACCGCCTCTCCTGCACCTGACGCATGCAAAGTTGTTTTGATGTAGTTTCATCAGGATTGCGAGGATGTCTTTCGGGATGCCAAGCTCCTCCATTACCTTCCACAATTTTGATGTTGGCACCAGATCGAAGGCGGCACGGAGATCCACGAAAACCGTGTACAAGGTGCCGCCCTCGATCAGTGCAGTCCGCCAATAGATAAGATTTAATCTAAATATTTGATCGATTGTGGACACCCCCCTCTTGAAACCTGCATGGTATGGGTGCAGGGTATCTGTTTCCTCCAGCCAGTTCTGCAACCGGTCTAATATTAGCCTACCGAAAAGCTTCTGTGATATATTGATGAGGCTTATTGGGCGATAGTTGGCTGGGAGCAGAGGGGATCCCTTTTTGAATATTGGGATCACCTCTGCACCCAGCCAAGTATCCGGGACCTCCATTCCCTTAAGGACCGCATTAAATCTCAACAGGATATAGGGGGCCCATATCCCAGGCTCCTGCTTGAAGAGGTCGCCTGGCACTACATCGAGCCCTGGGGCTTTGCCTGCTGTCAACACCGCAATAGCTGCCTGAATTTATTTTTCAGTAAAGGGTTCAGCCTCTGGGTCGCTCGCTATAATGCAGTGGGGGGTATTCAGGGACTCGTCCTCTATTGCATATAAGGACTGGAAGTGGTTTTGCCATATTCTCGGGGCAATGTTGGGTTCAATTGCCGAGTGGAGATCTTCTGATCTATTATTAACTACCCGCCAGAATTTACGAGAGTCTCTGGCAGCTAATGCACCAGAGAGTTCCTCCCAATGTTGTTGATCCCATTCAGCCTTGGCATTTACCAGCAGTTTCTTATATGCCCGTCTTCTGGCTTGTATCTCCTCCCGGCATCTACCCGCCTTAATTGCGAGTAGAAGTTCTCGTTTAGAGTCCCGGCATGTGGCATTGTACCAGGACTTCTTATATGTCCCGCTAGTTCTGCCTGCGCCCTTTACAAAAAGATCTAGCTCCATGGTGTTTATTAGATCTTCGTGGGTTCGCCATAACTGCTCTCTAGTTTCCCCATTGCTGAGTTCCTCACCAAGATCAAATGCCTTTTCCAGCACTGGGGTGATTCTGGCATAAAGCCTGAGTAACTTAACGCCACTTGTGGCCAATTTTTCCCACCTAACTCTCCTCCTGTTGTTCTCAAGGAGTAACCCTTTCTTTGCACTTTGTTTGTCCTGTCCCTTGTCCTTGTTACCTGGCATGGCATATTCAAGTTCGAGGGCGTTATGATCACTGTCCTCTCTATCAATTGCCCTGAAATCGATGATTCGAGGCCAGCATGACAATTGGACTAGGACATAATCTAGTCTGGATTCACTTCCTACTTTATTGAAGGTGCATTTACTTGGGATATCTGATTTAATGCGCCCATTACAGGCCCTTAGGCCATGATTGAGGGTAAGGGCAGTTATCTTCAGTGCAAGGGGAGTCCATGCTCTTGGTGGGGGTGCCGCCGTGGCAGGTATCAGCCATCTTAAATCCTCCTCTAGGGAGGGTCCATCAAGAAGGCCAGGCAATGGCTCGTAATGCGAGTTCAGGTCCCTTCCAACCACGTAGTGGACCTCCCTTGGAATTTCGCTCAAGAAAGCGGAGAGTTCCTCAATGCTATTCGATTCACGTGGTATGGCTACCGGTCTCGAATAGACGTTTATTATTATCAGTTTAGAGGAATTTGGCCATTCTAACAGGACTGGCAATATGTCGTCAGAATCCACAGTTAGGCTTCTGGCCTGACAGCCCAAATGGGAGGCTCCCCAAATTGCCAGCCCTCCTGACGGTTGTCCCCTTCCCCCCATTTAGCAGGTTTTGAAAACACTGTGAACCCCTGGCATGTGTGCTCCTCTCTTGTCCAAGTTTCCTGAAAAAAGGCAGATACTTTTTGAGTTAATAAAAGAAACCCACTCTTGGCAATCCATTTTATTACCCAGCCCAGCTACATTCCATGAGATCAGGTTTGATGTTGGAGGTTTTGGGGACGGTAGCTCGATATTGGAGTGGTTGATCTCATTTGTGCCTAGATTTACCATTGGATGTTGTAACGATTCCCCCTTGCCAACCCCTAAATTACTACTGTTGCCCGATGTATCTACAATAGAATCGCCAGGGTCTTGACAATGTGCAGGTTCATTGGTAGCAGCTATCTGTTCCCGTGAAGCCTGGGCTTGTTCGTGGGAGGTGGTTCTATCCTCACTACTATCAGTAGGGTTGGAGTGGTGCTGGTCCCTGCCTTTGGACTCGAGCAGTCAGTCAACCATTTCGAGGCTGCTGTACCTGTCTGAGGTGGAAAGGTAAGCTGGCTGGTGAATTCTATAGGGCTCAGGAACTCCTCTCACTCTTCCCCCCATCCGCCCCTCCTCCTAGTGCTAATCTCCCAGCCCTCCTCATCGCCATATGGGGATAGATGCTCGGGCATCATGCTCCTATGGTAGTAGGGGTCCCTCCTCCCTGCACAATTGCTCTCCCATTCTCCCAATAATTCCTGATGCTACCCCCACTCCTGGTCTTCTGATGTATACATACTCGATGGGTAGAAGAATGAGAGAGGGAGAGACTGGATGTGACTCCCTTGATCGTCGGGGGCCCAACTGCAGATGTAGGAGGCTGTCCTGGGTTCTCTGAAACTGACCAGGACACAATCGCCTCTTATTGTTTTTCTCATGTTTCCCACCCAGGTGGCCCGTCTTACCATATGAACATCGCTAGTTGTGCCTTGTGGGAGAGGTCTGTATCTAGACAGCCAGTTAATAACTTTATTCTTAAGGGAGGCGGTCGTCTCTGTGGCGGTAGGTTTTAACTCGGGTACACCCGCTAAGATTACTGTGTAGGGGACGCCTCAGGTGGTAGGTTCACAGGTTTGGTTTTGCGGGGATTATTTGGCATATTATCTGGAGGTTTTGGATCACTCTGCGTTTTGTCAGAGGAAATGGCATTGTCTTTAGGGTGTGCAATTATATTTGGGGATGGGAGTGATGGTGCCTGGGTTTGTATGGATGGGATAATTTTGTTTGCTGTAGCCAGGGGTTCGGGGATCTTATTTTGGTTGGGTTTGTGTTGTGTATGTTGAGAAGTAGCTGGGCCATTTTTCTTTGTTAAGGTTATTGGCTCAGCACCCTTTTTGGACTTTGGATCTGGCCCCCCTTTATCTCCCTTGCTTTCTAGTTTCAGGCTATCTGCCAGCTGGACTGTAGATTTTTCAATGTTAACCAGCCTGGCTTCGATCTTTATCAGGCGGGCTTCAAGGGGGCTTAAAAGAGACCTGAAGAGTGTAACTATATCTGCGAGTGTAATATCCTCACTAGAGGATTCGCTTGAAATATTGTTGGAATGAGATGGTGTGTCCATAGGTACGATAACAATGGATGGGGCCTCTACGCTGATCTTGGATGATTGGCCGGAGCTAATATCGCCAGAACTAGCAACGTCCATTGCAGGATTGGGTTTAGATGTTTTTGGCTTACTTCCTCCCTTAGTTTGCCCCCCTTTCTTCCTTTTTTGGATGGCTCCTTCCCTTGCTCCCCTTAAGAGATCGGAAACGTTCTCACTAATGGTAACTGTGGCCGAATCGTGGCCGGGGGTTGGATGTGGGGTTGGTGGTATTTGGCCCGTCGGTAGGGTCATTAGGCTCATATCCTCGTGATCTTTTTAGGCCTCCATTGTGAGGTCTGGGTTAATAAGTGACTGATTGGCTCCCGAACCCCCATGGCTAGAGTTGTTAGCCTCTGGCCTTCCTTCAGGAGTCTTGGCCAGAGCCATTGGGCCCATTGATGATCTCCTTACCCAGTCAATTTCCTGAGAGATACGTCTCTCAAGCACAGCGATGTCCTCTATCAGAAGTGATCCTGCTTTAACAAAATAATTATCGATGGTACCTTTAGCGGCCCCTGCCGCAGCCAGCGAGGATTTGCTCCTTGTTTCCCTGGTACACATCCCGACGTCTATATGATCAGGTCCTTGTGAGGAATGGGATGATGGAATGATGGTGGAATGATCCGGCCAGGGGGAGTGGCCCGGTCCCGGTCTCTCCTGTCCTCAAACGGCCTCAAACGGCCCGCCCTTTGCCCGGGCTTCGCTCCGCGCTTCGTTCCGCGCGCGTCGCGCATGCGCGGGTGTTGGACTGTTTATGTACGTGTGCGCTGTGGGCGTGGCTTACAGGGAGAGCGGGCCAGGTGTCAGCTATTGGCCACGCAGGGACTCCTGGTTGATGGACCAGGAAGCAAAGCAGTGCAGGTAGGACAGAACAGCAAGTCCTACTGTCCGTTGATTCCAAGGTGCAAAGGAAAAAAGAATCCCACCAGATCCAGAGAAAAGGGCTGGTTTTCACAAAGTCGGTGCGCTGTGGGCGTGGCTTACAGGGAGAGCGGGCCAGGTGTCAGCTATTGGCCACGCAGGGACTCCTGGTTGATGGAGTCCCTGCCGTTACGCTTGCAGCCCTGTTTCACTGCCACAGACCCCGGTGGATGCCCTTGTGCTGCGGGACCCCCGGATCGGGTCCGGCGAACTGTATCAGGAAGCAAAGCAGTGCAGGTAGGACAGAACAGCAACTCCTACGGTCCGTTGATTCCAAGGTGCAAAGGAAAAAAGACATTTACTGTGATGATCTTCAAATCAGTGTGCAGCAGGAAGGGGGGTTTTTGATGTGTGCTGCTGCGAGTGAGGAAGTGCTAAACCATGTCTACATGTCTGAGGTCCCTCCATCTCTGACCATAGGAGTGGGCAGGGGTTCTCAGTCTCATAGCCACGATCCGAGAAGCAAATGAGTGTCCCTCCCATAGAATTACCCCAAAAACCATCTGGGGTGCAAAACCAAAACATTACCAAAACTAGGTCTCTGTGCCCCGGGGCTAACCAGCAAAGTACCATTGGGACACCTGGGTGCATATCCATCTGGGGCACCTCCCACTACTTGAGACAATGGTGCCTGCCACCGTGCAGCTTGGTGGTGAACACCGTTAGGGCTAGAGTAACCTGTTGGCCCTGACCCGGAGACACTCACACCAGTTCGTGCTGCTCCAATATGTCGGCTAGTCTGTCTAAAACTGCCTAGCACTCCATCACCATGGTAGCAGGATCTGGTCTGTAGCTCCCCGAGGAGTCTAGATCTTGTCTTCCGGTTGCAGCATCTCTCCATGCACCTGGTAGTTCTGCTTGCCGAGGTCTCTTCATATTTCTCTGGGAAATTTGGAGGAGCAAGGCATCTGTCAAGTTATTCAGTTGGTTTTACTTGTCTTTCAAGTTGAAGACAAGGCAGAAAAAATGCCACTACTTGTACGGGATGCCTTTGTTCTAGAGGAAAGTAATCATAGGTGGAAAGTCCTGTCATCTCTGGTGAGTGACCACTGCCAGGTCTTGATATAATGTTACAGCTTTGTGGTTTTGGGTTCCCAAGGCCTACATGCTCCGCAGAATACCCACTTACACCAAAATAACTGTTGGCACGGAAACTGAAAAGTACAAAAGACAAGTTTATTAAGACCCCATGGGGTGGTGGTACATTCCTACAGCACCCTTCGGCAATGCAAGAAGTATCACACCGAACGTTGGTGTGAGTCCTTCTTTTATACATTATACAGGTAATAAAAAGATAGGCGGTACAAGGTTTACAGAGTTTATGTACATATATGGTCATTTTTGGAGCACAGCCAACTCATGGGAGGGGTTACAACTCCACTGGTCAGTTTGGCGGAACATTCCTGAGGGATGACTGGTGAGTTGGAACTGCGCATGTACAGGTTTGACCGTTACTATAAATAGCCTGCTGCCGGGCAAACTCGAGTGGTCAGCGGCACGGACAAAAGACTAAAGGGCATGCTGACCACGAGGCCGCTCATTCCCTAAAATGGCCGCCGTAACATGCAAAATGGCATTTTTCGAGTAAGGCCAAGTTAAGGGAAATAACGTGTAGCAAAGCTAAGCGCTGACCCGGCCATTGTCAAATTACGACAGACGACCCTTTTAGCGTTTAGCTGAAGCTACCTCATAGTGGACGTAGTCGGGATACTTATCTTCAATATCAATTGCCATTATTTGAGCTACTTCTGTATGAAGCATCATTTCTTTTTGGGCAAGAGCTCGTCTAGATGGAATACAGGCTGATAAACACATGGAACACAAGCCACATTGTATACATAAACATACAAAGAATAGTATCCCAACTATAATACATAAAATCGTTAGCAGCTTCCAGCCCCAAGTACTAAGCATCGACCAGAACCACCCCGAAAGAGTCCATGTACCATTGTCCGGGTGTATTTCAGCAGCGATTTTGTGAAGTTTGGAAATTGCATCATAAACAGATGGCGAATTATCTGGTACGTATACACAGCAGCTACTTCTGATGATTCTACATGCCCCCCCTCGATCAGCTAGAACCACTTCAAGAACCATGCGATTCTGGAGCATAACAATTCTAGAAATTTGAAGTTCTTCCGTGATATTCCCCAGTGCAATACCAGTGTCATTAGCTACAGCCTCAACAACACGAGTCAGTCGTCGTATTTTCCGACTGTTCAAAGCAGCCCCCACAAAGGAAAACAATCCCAGATTAAAATCTACATATTGTTGTAAGGCAGTATCGGTCTGATCAATGTCGTCCAGGACCACAGCACGTTTAACTCAATTTAACACAAAATCGTGGTAGAGCACATAGTCATTATGATACATTGGTGGGGCAATGAAGACAGGGGGCAATACAAAAGATACATAGCATGTGCCTAACCATCCTAAAGGGAGCTGATGATAGCCTTTATTACCGCAGATAAAGTATGTATTTCGGGATGCCACAAATGATATGCCATTCGGACTATCAAATGTAAGTGTGGTGTTACATTCACTTTTTCCAACTGGGATTGTACCTTTATTACGTATGCAAAGATCAGCCTTGGTATTTATAACATTAATGACATGTGAATTGGACATATTAATGTTCCTTTGATTGCTGTAGATGCGGGGTGCAGGCACATTATCGGGGCGGTACTCTTCCCATTCAAATCGAGTACCCTCAGCTCGTGGATACCCATCCCGGTCATGATAACATATCTTGTTTAAACGGAAAAGCACCCCCCCTTTTGTTGGCCATCGTAAAGTGAATAGGAGAGTATACCAGGTGTTGCAGGAACCATTGTGGGAGAATGGGAGTGGGATGAGCGGGGTGCCCCCTTTCTTCTGATGACCAGGCAACATCCCACACACCCAACAGTTAGAAGTGTTCATCATATTATGAGTATGATGCAAAATCTAAATGAAGCTATTGTTCAAGTAAGTCTGTCGGTGCCGTTCTTCATGGTAGGGTAAGGTGAAGTGAAAATGTTCCGATGGAGCCGGGGTAGTCGGCAGCAAATGTTCTTGTACAGGTACCACAAGTTCTACTACCCAGGCTATTACTGCTATCACCACAACTGTCAATACGAACAAGATAGCACCAAGAATTCTCTTGTCTCGTGATGCAGAAGACGCCATAGTTCAACAGTTCACAATGTCTCAAATATACAACTACAAAAATAAAAAAACAGTGGTGCTGAGCTCCGAGGTAGCCGTTGTTTACTTCTCCGGGGTCAAGACGGGTGTCGCTACTCTTGGCAGAACTGATCCCCCCCCCTTGAGATTCCCGGCTTCCGTTTCACAAACCCCAGAGCGGTAACCAACCAGTCTCGCACAAAAATCTTCTTCCTATCTTGGCCGTAGATCGTAGCGCTGTCGTCCAGAAACAGTGTGATCCGGGAAGGCTCCCTCAGATTCGGCCGATGTCACAGCTGGGCTCTTTTCTTTATCCAAGATCTCTTTGTAGTCGGACAGCACAGTAGGATTCACCAGGTCCGGAGAGACGCGACGGCAGTGAGTTGAATGCACCCACCGCTTTCTGTTGGTCACCCGCACAGCCGTTCGAGTCGCCAAGAGGACCTGCTCGGGGCCATGCCACCTCGGTTCCAAGCTATTTGCCCTCTCGAACGACTTCACCATTACATAGTCCGAAGGACGGAGACTATGGGCCTCTCCAATGGAATTGTCAGGGAGCGCTTCTCGAACCTGTTGATGAATAGAAAGCAAATCATTTGTTAATCGTGCCAAATAATCGTTCATCATTATACAAGGCACATCATGTAACAATCGCGGCTTAGGAACTCCCCATATGTTCATAGGCCTTCCAAACACCACTTCATATGGTGTGAGGCCAGTTCGAGAGTGGGGCACTGATCTAAGAGAGAGCAATGCTAGCGGCAAGGCATCCGGCCACTTCAATGACGTGGACGCTACAATCTTAGCCAGTTTCAACTTCAACGTGGCATTGTACCGCTCGACAAGACCTGCTGACTGAGGGTGGAACACAGCATGAAACTTCTGCTGAATCCCCAGTCCTTTTAGTACATACTCCACAATTTTCCCAACAAAATGAGGACCATTATCGCTCCACAAAAATTTGCAAACTCCAAATCGAGGGAAGTACTCTTTGAGCAAAACCTTAGCCGTTGTCAAAGCTGTATTATCTTTCATGGGGAAGTCCTCGACCCATTTACTAAAAGCACACGCTACCACTAAGACATACTTAAGGTTATTGCAGCGCTCAAGCTGGATGTAATCCATTTGAAGTACCTCGAATGGTGCAGAAGGTGGAACGAAACCTCCTTTCGGAGTATGCGTCCCTTTCGCAGGATTGTGCTGTAAACATATCAAACAGGTCTGCACTACTCTCTTAGCAGTATTAGCAATCTCAGGATGCTCCCAAACTCGCGTTAACAATCGAGTAATTGCAAGAGCCCCCACATTTGCTAACCCGTGTGTCATCTGGACCATCGCCTGCAAGTAAGCTGCCGGCAATTTCCATCTCTCCATGTCCTTACTCCTCCAACAACCCTCGTCATCCAGTATCCCTTCGGCTGCCCATGTTACAAGTTCTGCTTCAGTCGCTGATTTTTGGATGTCTAGTATCTCTGCTCTAGCATCATGCCATCGCTCGGCCTGCGACTTCACTACATACAAGGGGGAGTCATTTCGAGACATAGCTGTTTGTCTTGCTATACTGTCTGCAAAAGCATTGCCTTGTCCTACTTCATCAGTGACCTTTTTATGTGCACTGCATTTAATTATCGCTACTTTCTTTGGACAAAGCAACGCATTTAGGAGATCACGCACCAGTTCTCCGTGCATAATGTGTACTCCATGAGAGGTCAAAAACCCACGTTCTCTCCAGAGTAACCCGAAGTCATGCGCTACTCCGAAAGCGTACCGGCTGTCTGTGTAGATGTTCACACATAGGCCAGCACTCAGTTCGCAGGCTCTTGTCAAGGCTATCAGCTCTGCTGCTTGAGCCGATTTCTGTGGTATTCGTGCTGTTTCTACCACTGTCTTAAGTGTCGTGATCGCATATGCTGCAGAAGTCGTGCCATCTGGCAGCCTCAAACACGATCCATCAACCCACAGTTCTCCATCCACATCTGGAAGTGGCATATCCTGTAAGTCGACACGACCCTTTGTCTGTTCCTCAGTCAGGAAAACACAATTGTGATGTTTTTCTTCCTGACCCTCTTCAACCGGATAAGGCAGTAAAGTGGCAGGGTTCAGGGTAGCACATCTTTTCAGTGTGATATGTGGCGTCAAAAGTGTGAGCTCATATCCTGTTAAACGTGCACTCGTAAGATATTGAGTCTTTGTTTGATTTAACAGGGCATCTACTGCATGGGGAACTAGCACCAACAGTTTGTGCGATAACACTATTCCCTCACTCTGCCGTATAGCTACTGCTGTTGCTGCCACTGCTCGAAAACACCCAGGTAACCCTTGTGCTACAGGATCAAGAATGGCTGAAAAATACGCACATGGCCTCTGCTTGTCCCCGTGTGCTTGCACTAACACTGATAACGTGCACCCATCTTTCTCGTGCACATACAATGTGAAAATCTTTGAGTAATCTGGTGTACCTAGCACGGGTGCAGAGCAAAAGGCCTGTCTCAATTGTTCAAAAGCATTCTGACATTCATCTGTCCATTCAAGGGGCATTGGTGTAGTTTTGGACAGTAACGCTAACAAAGGTTTTATAATGTGCGAAAACCCCATGATCCACTGTCTACAAAAGGACGTTAATCCTATGAAGGCGCGTACATCTCTCTGAGTGCGGGGGACTGGTGTGTCTAAAATCGCCTGAATTCGATCTGATGTTAATGCACGCCCCTCCTTAGACAAAAGGGGGAGGTAGGTCACCTTGGGTCTACAATATTGAAGCTTTTTCTTAGAGACTTTATGGTTGTTCTGAGCCAAAAAGGACAGCAAAGCAAGTGTACTCTCCTCACATTGTGGTAAGTGTCTGCAGCCAACAGGAGGTCGTCAACATACTGTATAAGGGCTACGCCGGATTGCAGTTCAAACGAATCAAGCTGTCTTTTTAAAGCCTGGCTATAGATGCTGGGACTCTCGATGTAACCTTGAGGAACACGACAAAATCTATACGATTTATTATTTAACGTGAAGCCAAATAAATACCTGCTGTCGGGATGGATGGGAATGGAAAAGAATGCATTTTTGAGATCTATGACAGTAAATGTCGTCGCTGTTGGAGGGACCAATGTAAGCAATATTGTGATATCAGACACCACAGGATATTGAGGGATGACAATTTTGTTAATTTCTCTCAAATCAATAATAAATCGATAGACTTTGTCGTCAGTATCTTTCTTAAGAATCGGGAGAATGGGGCTATTACAGACATTGTAAGGAACTTCCTCCACTACTCCTGCAACAATCAAATCCTGAACAATGTGCATCAGGGCAATTTCACCTTCCCTAGAGATCTTGTACTGCGGTACACGTGGCAAAAGTACTCCCTCCTTGACAGTAATTCGAATAGGTGGAATAAGCATCTGTCCTACATCCGTATCTGAGGTCGCCCACAACGTATGGGGCAGAGAGGCTAATGCTTCAATTTCTTGCATGGTACAGAGTCTGGGTAATTGTCATTCAAAATAACCCGCACTCCTTCTGGAGCGCAGCGTATCGTTGCTCGAAAATATTTGAGCAAATCAATGCCCATAATGTTATCTGGGGTGTGAGGTGACAACAAAAATGGACCAAAACTGAAAAATGTGTCAATGCAAAGTGCAAGAGGCCGTGATAATGGGCTAGGAGAGGGTGTGCCATCAAACCCTATACATGTTATTGTTTCGCCAGACAGGGGAGCCCTTGGAACCAAGTTTTTGGACAAAGCACTACGAGTAGCTCCTGTGTCAACTAAAAACTGATCAGTAGAACCCAAAATGCCCGCTGATACATATGGACCTCTTTGATCTACTGGCACTTAAACTGATTCCGTACCCCATCCTACGCAATCCTATGCATGCACATAATCCTGATGCTCCACATTCTCGCCCTCCGAGATCTGATATTGGTTTCGTCTATCAAAAGTATTTCGTTCATCCTGACCACGGCCCCTCGTTTCAAACCTACCACGATCACTTCCGCCACCTCTCGCTCCTGAATAATTATTCCTCGCCCTACCACCCCTCGACCACGCTGACTACGCTGTTCACGAAGTACCGGACAATCTTCAGCCCAATGCCCAAACTCTTTACAATATGCACATTGATCCTCCGCTATGTCAGTACGACCGTATGACGCATTACTCCCTCCTCGTCTACCTCTATCATTCCCTCTAGATTGCGTCCCGCGAACCTGCGCCAACATCACCTTCGTTTTCAATTCCTTCGTTTTCTTATCTGCACTTTCTTTAGCCTCTAATTCCTGCCGTTCATAATACTGAGCCATAGTTAACAAAGACGCAGGGGTCGCCGTGGTCCAGGAACTTTCACTCGCTTTTAACCGCTTCGCAATCTCCGGTAGGAGATTAGCCACGTACTTATCAACAAACAGATGCCTACCTGTATCATCTGTTAACCATTGACCACTGTAATCATGAAACGCTTCTTCGAAACGTGTAAAAAAATCCGATACCGATTCATCTAACTTTTGTTTGCACAAAGCTCACATAGTCCAATCGATCTTTTTAGAAGGAACAAGCGTTTTTAGTTTAGTTAAAATAGCCGCTGGGAGGTCTAAAATCAAATCACATGGTTTACATGCAGGCTCCCTGTCTAAGTCAGCCTGGTTTATTTCTTTCCAAGTTCCCCCAAGCATCGCTTGATCATTAGTTTTTCGAATCGACCTCCACATATCAGGCGGAAGAATTAACCCAAAAAAAGAGATCTATATCAACAAGAGTCATAACACAAGAGGAAATGGCCCCCTCCACCCCTTCATAGAATGCGGCTGGATTTTTTTTGAGATCAGGTAAGGAGTTTTTTAGTGCCATAACATCTGCTCTATTCCAAGGCGTATACACCCAATTATATATAAAGTACCCATTCGCATCCTTCGACGTTTTATCGTCATCTGTACCATCCCCCTTAGGGGGAACATACAATGGTGCAGCTTCACGCATAGGCATAACATGCACTTTAGAATTTCTATCTGAACCCCGGAGAGAACACTCCTTAGACTGCTCAGTGGACCCCGGCACAGACTCCTTATCCTTTTTCTTTTCTTCCCGCAACCTGGACGTCTCATCCCGCAGCTGGATCAGTTGTTTGAAAAAGGTATCGACATCTGCAATAACAAATAAACCTTTATCCAAATTCTCACGATGAACCGACACAGCCTTAGGTTCTAAAGTCTCTGAATATTTACGAAATCGAGTGACAACTTCATCTGCAAAGGTATTCAAAAAACACATCAATTCTCGTTCTGTCCATTTACTCCTTTCGGCTACAACGTCTGACACAGTTATGTGATTTAAATTCAGTTTTCTAGCACAACTACGCAGTTCCGCGGATTTCTCCGCAGATAACCTGACACTGGACTTATCCCCTTTCCCCGACTTGTCCTGTTCTTCATCACCAGAATCCTCAGTCGGAGCCGTAGGAGGAACGTACGGAGGCGGAGATCGATCTAATAACGAAAAATCATCAATGTCATTATTAAGGACAGGATAAAGCGGTCGTCAAATAGGAAATTGACCGGTCGTTTGCAAATTACGTTCCCGTGCCTCTCTCTCTTTCTTTTCCTGTGCCTCCTTTTCCTCAAGCTGTAAAGCTTTATCTCGAGCAGCCTTGCACTGCTCTTTGTCCGCCAAGGCAACTTCACGCTTCATACGTTCACGCACCGTTTTCTCCCACATTCGCACACAATCAAACATATCCTGTCTAGACCTGCGCTGAAACAAACATTGCTCCACAAACTGAACCTTTCGCAAATCAAACGACCCATGTAGTGGCCATTGCAACTCGGGATCAGTTCTAGTGTATTTATGCCATAATTTACTGTACAGTATAGGGGGAAGGCCAAATTTAACATACATCTCACGGTTTGGAGTTCCCTCTGGGGGAGCCGGCTGAGATTCCGCTAACCTAATCGTGGTACCATTTCCAAGGTAGCACATCCCTCGGAGTGTGCTTAAAACAGGCATGTTAAAAAAGTATCACGAAAGCGTGATACCATATAAATGGCACTTACAGTACTTCACACAAATGTGCTGCTCAGAATACAAAACGAAGTTAGAGAAACATCTCTACATGCCTGCCTATGTGAAGTGCACTACACATATATTCAAAGTTCACAAAGTCAAAATGTTAGCTAACTCAAATCGTAGTCACAATCATAGAACTTCAGTAAGTGTCCGTGGACTACCTTACCGATCACAAATCTTACCCAATCTCAAATATCCAGATTCCAACTGCCAGGGTCTTTAATCGAATCAGCCAAACGGGCACTGTACAGCAACGCAGACGATCAGGATCTCAGTCCGAGACCGGCGCCACCTGGAAGGTCAGATCAGAAGGAAAGGAAGAAAACACAGTGGGTGCCAAGACTCGGGTCACTCAGTGGCAGCGTACGCGTCCATGGCGAGTTTCCAATCCTTCGTCACGACCTCTCCTTCGGGCATCCGAGTCGCCGATGAGTCCCTTCGTGGTCGCCAATTTGTGGTATTGGGTTCCCAAGGCCTACATGCTCCGCAGAATACCCACTTACACCAAAAGAACTGTTGGCACGGAAACTGAAAAGTATAAAAGACAAGTTTATTAAGACCCCATGGGGTGGTGGTACATTCCTACAGCACCCTTCGGCAATGCAAGAAGTATCACACCGAACGTTGGTGTGAGTCCTTCTTTTATACATTATACAGGTAATAAAAAGATAGGCGGTACGAGGTTTACAGAGTTTATGTACATATATTGTCATTTTTGGAGCACAGCCAACTCATGGGAGGGGTTACAACTCCACTGTTCAGTTTAGCGGAACATTCCTGAGGGGTGACTGGTCAGTTGGAACTGCGCATGTACAGGTTTGACCGTTACTATATATAGCCTGCTGCCGGGCAAACTCGAGTGGTCAGCGGCACGGACAAAGGACTAAAGGGCATGCTGACCACGAGGCCGCTCATTCCCTAAAATGGCCGCCGTAACATGCAAAATTGCGTTTTTCGAGTAAGGCCAAGTTAAGGGAAATAACGTGTAGCAAAGCTAAGCGCTGACCCGGCCATTGTCAAATTACGACAGCTTGTCCTCTGAACTGCAAGGGTTGGGAATCATGTGTTACAAATGGGGGTGGGGTCGCACACTACTCACACACCGGCGGTGTCGCCACTAAGGACTCTGGTTAGTGTAGTAACGTGTTCACGATGCATCATCTTCCGATCTTATGCTATCTTTGCTGTCTTTGCCTTCCCTGGACACGTGTTTCGGTGTAGCACCCCTTGTCAGCAGGGATAGGCAGTGTTCTGGGGTTGCCGATGGCTGCCAAATATCTGCCAGGTTTAGTACCACTCAGGCGCGTAGGTGCGGGATCCCAGGCTCTTCAGCCAACTGCTCAAGGGAGTTTTAATGTTTCAAATGGGGGTGGGGTCGGACACTACTCACACACCGGCGGTGTCGCCCCTAAGGACTCTGGTTAGTGTAGTAACATGTTCGCGATGCATCATCATTCGATTTTCTGCTATCTTCGCTGTCTTCGCCATCCCTGGACACGTGTTTCAGGGTATCACCCCTCATCAGCAGGGATAGGCCGTGTTCTGGGGTTACCGATGGCTGCCAAATATCTGCCAGGTTTAGTACCACTCAGGCGCGTAGGTGCGAGATCCCAGGCTTGTTAGCCAACTGCTCAAGGGAGCTATAATGTTACAAATGGGGGTGGGTTCGCACACTACTCACGCACCGGCAGTGTCTCCCCTAAGGACTCTGGATAGTGTAGTAAAGTGGTCGCGATGCATCATCTTTCGATCTTCTGCTATCGTCGCTGTCTTTGCCATCCCCGGACACGAGTTTCGGGGTATCACCCCTCGTCAGAAGGGATAGGCTGTGTTCTGGGGTTGCCGATGGCTGCCAAATTTCAGCCAGGTTTAGTACCACTCAGGCGCATAGGTGCAGGATCCCAGGCTCGTCAGCCAACTGCTCAAGGGAGCTTTAATGTTACAAATGGGGGTGGGGTCGCACACTACTCACACACCGGCGGTGTCGCCCCTAAGGACTCTGGTTAGTGTAGTAACGTGTTCGCGATGCATCATCTTTCGATCTTCTGCTATCTTTGCTGTCTTCGCCATCCCTGGACACGTGTTTCGGGGTATCACCCCTCGTCAGCAGGGATAGGCCGTGTTCTGGGGTTGCCAATGGCTGGCAAATATCTGCCAGGTTTAGTACCACTCAGGCACGTAGGTGCGGGATCACAGGCTCATCAGCCAACTGCTCAAGGGAGCTTTAATGTTACAAATGGGGGTGGGGTCACACACTACTCACACACCGGCTGGGTCGCCCCTAAGGACTCTGGTTAGTGTAGTAACGTGTTCGCGATGCATCATCTTTTGATCTTCTGCTATCTTCGCTGTTTTCGCCATCCCTGGACATGTGTTTCGGGGTATCACCCCTCGTCAGCAGGGATAGGCCACGTTCTGGGGTTGCCGATGGCTGCCAAATATCTGCCAGGTTTAGTACCACACTGGCGCGTAGGTGCGGGATCCCAGGCTCGTCAGCCAACTGCTCAAGGGAGCTTTAATGTTACAAATGGGGGTGGGGTCGCACACTACTCAGACACCGGCGGTGTCACCCCTAAGGACTCTGGTTAGTGTAGTAACCTGTTCGCGATGCATCATGTGCTTTGCACAGAATGGACTCCTTCAGGTGGAAATTGTGTACGCAGATGAGAATGTCCTGTGGGCACCCTGTACAGTTACTCCTTTGTTCCTGCTTGTGCACCCATGATGGGAAAGTAAAGTCTCTTCATGTAGGCTTCAATGTCTGTGCCTTTAACCTTGTTTGAAGCACCCCATATTCTGATGATATTTCTGTGGGAGCCCTCTTGTTGTTCTCTTAGTCAGATTATTTCCTGCAGCAAAAGCTCAATCTCCTTATTGCTGCCAGACTTGTGATCCTCAAGAGTGGACACCCTGTCTCCTACATCTGTCAGATCCTTTTTGACTTCCTTCAGTTCTGGACAGAGCTCTTATCTTGGCTACTTGAATATCCTCACGGAGAGATGTAAAGAGAGCTTCCATGAAGGATCTCATTAATGGGGCTTTCTCCTCATCACTACAGCTGGTCTCAGAGCCAGCGTGCCCTTCCCAACCGCGGTTGCAGACAACCTTTTGAGCATCATTTTGAGAGCGTTAGTTCTTTACCCTGATGAATGCCATACAGACCGTCAGGGACAATCTTCTCGAGGAGGTCTCTGTTGAGCGTTACCACCAGTCAGGCCCTTTTCCACAAGCATCATATAGATGTCGCCCTCTAAGGGCCCTCAGCACCTCTTCACCTCAGATGTTGCAGGCTGAGGATCATACCCACTGGGCAGCGGAGCATGGGGTGCCGCCGCCAAGGGACAAATGCCTGTGTAAGCCTGTGCAGCCCGGGAGGGACTCCAAGCCTGTAGATTAACATCTCTAAGGATATGCAAGATGCGGAAGAGAAATCTCTGGCTGGGTAGTTACTGGTGGCACGGTTTTACAGGCTCTGCCAGACACATTGCCTCAACTGCCAAGTGTGGTCTAACGCGGAAGCCTCATAGCATCACCATCTGAGACCTCTGACCGTACTCGCCGAAGGCGATAGTTAATGTCATGCAGATCCCCAGTAAGTCCATTTTTTCATTGTACATTTTGGGTGGCCTGGCCTCCACTGTAAAAAGCTCTCCTTGGTAACGGTCGGTCAGAGTTGAGAGAGAGTTGATCCTACTGCTCCGCCATTCTGGTCATGCCCCCTCAGTATGTTAAAGGCCAGAACAGTTCTAATATGGTGCTCAGATTACAGTCACAATTATATCACCTTAGATAAGGTGTCTTCCCGTTAGAGCCTTTTGAACTCTGGGGTACAAACCGACTGACCACATGCACAATTGCACCATCATCCTCGACAACCGACTGACCATGAAATGTTAAGTTAATGCACCTACTTACTCCTTTTTCTACACAATTTGCTTGGTCCACTGAATCTTTAGATGGATCCCAACCAACACGAGAAAGGCCGTCACTCAGACCTTCATCACCAGCAGCCTCGACTGTGACAACACCCTCTACGCCGTCATCTCTGCCCAGCTCCTCAGAAGCCTCCAGACCATACAGAATGCTGCAGCCAGGCTCATCCTGGAATTCCCCAAACCAACCCACATTGCCCCCCCCCACCCACTTGAGAGACCTCCACTGGCTCCCATTGCGAAAAAGATGCTAGTTCAATTTCCTCATGCATACCTACATAGCCCTCCATGACCTAGGACCCACTTATCTCAGCCATCGACTCCTCCAATCAGCCAGTCACCTGCGATCCTCTTTTCTCACCATCCGTGGCACACACTCCCCTCATCTGTCACATCTGCAACGGTGGCTGCTCCTTCTCCCACATTGCTACCAAGACCTGGAACGACCTTCCCCTTCAGCTCCGTTCAGCACCCTCGCTTGCAGACTTCATAAAGAGACCCAAGACCTGACTGTTTGATGGATACACATCACACAGATACCCCAAGGGGGCTCCGTGCTACGCTCTACACATGCTGTTTGATTGGTTGATTTGACCGCGAAGACCTATGAATATGGGTGCAAAGACTGGTATGGTTTGTCTTTCTGAATAGCAATATGTGCAGATGAAAATCAGAAAGAAAAGAGGGAGAACCAACATCTAAGTAAGTATGATAGATGTGGCTTTGTATTAAGAGCCGTCAATGAGATTGGCTAATGTGCTGCAGTAACAGCACAGACCAGCATCATGTTACTTGAGCTAAATATGGCATTCTGCAGGGAAATGTTGGTAATGCAGCACAAACTTTCCTTAGATTACCTTATGAGCATATCAGTAGATGTGGACTAAGAAGAATGGTTGCGAGTTTGTATATTGTTGAAAGTTTCCAGTAGCAGCTGTCAGGGAATGAGGGTGGAGAGGTGATGGAGAGTGGTGTGACGGGGGTCTGGGCAGGGGTGACAACATGAAAAATAGCAAAAAAAGCGTACCTCTTCTATGGTCTGTGTCTTTCCTCTGATTCTCCTGCAGTCCCAGAACCAGGAAGTACCCAGGCTCCCCATAGCCAATAAGACGCTGCAATGCAGAGTTGTGCTTGATCTGAGCACTGTGGATCGGCGCTCATATGAGAACTGGGAGTCTGGGCATGTTCTCCACCATTCATATAGCCTGGTAGGGGTCATGCAAGCAAAGACCTGTGTTGGGCCAGGTCAAGACGTCCAGCCAAGCAGTCAAGTGCACTTGAAGTGTGCAAACCACTCCTCCCCCTGTGCCACCTGCCCCGCTCCAACCGAACGCAGCCCCAAAACTGTGAAAAATAAAATTATAATAACTACGTTATCATAATTTTATTTTTCCTGGTCGAAGATCAATCAGGCAACGCTCCTCCACCTTGGGGAAGGAGCCGCCCCTGGAAGATCCATCTAGGGACTTGATTGATAATAGTTATAGAATGTTGTATTTCACTATAGATATAGATATGATTAGAACATTTTGATCTTTATGGATTAAAGATTTTAGTGCAGAATCAGGAGATGCATTGAGAGTACTGGAAGGTCTTTGGAGACGCTATGAAGTACTCATTAGAATGTTTAGTTTTCTGCAGCAGTACAAATACTTTGGTGAGTGGAGACACTAGAACTAATAAAGAGCTAATTTGAAATAATGATAAGAACCACATATTGCAAAAGAATGTACACTTGGAATACCATACGAACCAAAATGGAGGTTGGAAATTAGATGTACATATCGATACATACATTATCTCTAACACAGTACATCAGTGTTATAAAAGACAAAATGTGATTGACATCTGACTATCATGGTATCTTCATGTTTAGGATTCACTTATCCATTAATGTTTTCCCTCTGAATCCATGTATTATCGTTAAATTGATATTCCAGGATAAGTAAGAAGGTGATGACTCTTTAAGAGAGGTATGTTGGATAAATGCAAGATTGAATGTTGTAATGCATGGATTTTTTATGAGGAACCCCTGGATGAAGGATATGGTTTGTGATGATGGCACGCCTTTTACGGTACAGCTTTTAACACTGGGATGTTAATGGTGATGGATTGAAAGTGGTTAAAGGAGTTGAAGAGAGAGTTTTTAGAGTAAATTGGGATTTGTAACGACTGAGCAATGTTTTTACTGTATAATAAGCATATGGAAAATAGTTATGATTTTTGTAATTGTAATGAAATGGGTTATTGATTAACTTTCCATTGAAAATTGTGAAATAAGATAACAATAATGAGAAATTAAATGTACATAAAAACATAGTTGAGTCAGCAACTATTTTTTTATAATAATCCTGGCAAGGAGCAATATAGGTTAAGTGGGCTGTCTGGCTGATTATTTAAGACCAGGGAAATCATACAGATAAGTTCCTAAAGATCAAACAGCACCTGACTTGCTGCTTTGCAGCCATCTTGCTGTTCTGTTTTTTTAAATTAATCTAATATCTATGATATGACATAGCTCCTTTAACTATACGGGAATTATCTGGAGCAGTAATCTTTTCCCACAATCATAAGTTGGACTTCCTACATTGGTTCTTTGGTGAGAAGCAAGGATGTCTGTCATCAAGATGGTTGTGTGTGGTGTCCGGATTGGTGAGGGGGTCCCTGATGGGTCATCTTCAGGTAAGCAGGGAATAACCTGCAGGGGAGGAGGCCTGCTTTTTCCACATGGTTGTGTAAGTTGCCACCAGAAACGCTACCTTCCAGGAAAGGTGTTGCAAGGAGACCTTATATATGAGCTCAAAGGAAATAATTGTTAATTTTGATATAGCCAGTTTCAACTCTGATGGCAGAAGAGGCTACTATATTGGTGGGAAAATCTTCTTCCATCTTTCCATCAAATCTTTTATCATAGAAATTGGGCAGAAAGATTTCTGTAGACGATCCCTTTGTGTACAGTGTACTGGCCGCAAGACAGGCTTTAATGGAACAGTACTGAAGTCCCAACAAAGTTAGGTAGGGGAGATAAGGAATGACCACATTCTTTTGACAGCTAATAGTAGTTGTTGCTGAAGCACCAAAATACAAATTCCTCCTAATTAAATGCATAGGGGGCTCTGGTAGGCGGATGCTTTGGCTCCTTAAGAGTTGTTATGCAGTCTTGTGGTAAGTTTAGATGTCAGTCTTCAATGACTTATGGAGCCATACTCCCAAGTTCAGTGGTTGGACATTCAGATGGACAATTTAGCATTTCATTCTCAATAGTAGGTCCTTTTTGCATTGGCAGTTTCTTGTGGGGTGTTGAAGAAGCTCTGGTATCCACCACTGCCTTGGTTGTTCTAGAGCTATTGAAATCATCTTTGCATTGGATAGTTTGAGTGTGATCAATATTTACAGAATCATGGTAACAAGTGGAAAGGCATAGAACAACTTATCAATCAATTATTCAAAGGGACATTGTCCATGACTTTCGTTCCCAAACCCTGGATGCATAGTTTTAAAGTTTTGACTGGTGGTAAATACGTCTATATTGAGAAATCTTCAGTCCTGAAATTTTTTTAGCTGAACTTCATCATGTAATTCCAATCTGTGACTGTCTACTTAGCACCTGCTTAGGAGACCTGCCTGATAATTTTGAATACCTGGTAGGTGAAACGCCTCAATCGACCAGTTGTCTGCTAGTAGCCAATTTAAAATGGTTTGGAATTCCCATGATGGGATTCCTGAGCTGGTGCCAGTCTTCCTGTTGTAATACTGCATTGTATTTTCTGTATCAAGATCCTGTTTGACATTACAATGGCACAAGAGCTTTGAGTGCCAGATAGACTGCTTTCAATTTGAAGGCATTGAAGTGGTAAGGTTTTATTTCAGCGACCACAGTCCTTGCTCTGTGAGATCTTCTGGATGAGCCCCCATCCTCTAAGGAAGTATCCATCACAATCGTTTTGATTGGCTTTCCTGGTTGGTGAAATGGAATTTGCTTTAAAAGACTGTCTCTTGCACCACCATTTGAATAACTGTTTTACTTGCATCATAAGATTCAGACTGCCTTCCCAATAGTCTTTACATTGGGACAACTGGTCCCCCAGGCACTGTAGTAACAGCCTCATGTGAAGATAAGCTTTGGAGATTAGGAAGAGAAATGATGTAATGGACTGAAATTAGGATGGAATTTGACATGCTGTCAGGATACTGCCAGGACACTTTTGGGGGAACTTTTAGAGACCTACCTTCTTCCTGCTAATCCCGCTGCTTTTCTTGGTCTCCCGCCACCGCAGCTGGACATCTTGCGGCCGCTGAGTGGAGGGAGACTACATCTCCCAGGCTGCTCTGCGGCGGAAGCCGCCACCGCCATTTCCTTCGCCCGGAGGCGCTTTAAACAGAGGACACCCCCGTGTCGTGGGATCGCGGGTGAAGCCCGCGCCAAGGGCGGGCCCATTTGAGCCCGTTCAAGGCCAGAGAGGCTGGGCTGGGCCACCCCCCTAACAACAGCGACCTATACCTACAAACAGTAGGTGTATTTATTACACCAGCACCTTCTATTTATCGTGCCTATTCTAACTTATCATGGCCAATCATCTAGCAAGAGGGAAAACTGCCATACGTGGAGGCTCTGTGACTGGAACTTTAGATCATTTTATCACAAGAGCTGCCTCAGTTCTAGCACGTGAAATAGATTTAACTGAACGCCGCCTCTCTCTAGATCCATCATTTAATAAGCGATCCTCTCTGGGTAATATCGTTTTGTCTAACAGCCCAGAGGGTCGTGTAAACATCAATACAACAAATGACTCTGTTGCAATGGATTTAATCAGCGATATAGGGGAGAATCTCACTACCATCAGGGCTGATGAAACAACAAAAACACAGCCGCTAAATATAAAAGATCCAGCAATAATCCTGCCAGAGGGAGTATCCACCCGAGCTCAAACATTAGCTGAAAAGGGGGGTGCCATTCTTCAAATGGGTACTGCGCCAGGACAAATACCCAAACAGAAGAGGGTAGGGGCTACTAAAAAAAGGCAGGCAACACAAAACTCTATCAGCCAATAAAAATGACCCTGTTCCTATTACTGAAGCTACCCCTGACACACATGGAGCTGGATCAGATTCTGTTAAAAGGGGTTCAAAGACAACCAGTAACCAAAGACCCCTTTATGTTGCCCGGCGGTGTCGCCTCTATGACCCACCAATATTAATCAATGAAGAAGCGGGCGCTGGAGACTGGAAGGCAGGAAACGAGGATTTTATTCTCTCCGGAGGAGAACACATCAATTCAGACAGCAAGTATCGTCACAAGGTGCTCTAACCACATCTCTGAGGCCTAGCCTCTTATACTAGGGTTTATGACCTTTATTGCACGTAACACATTCTCGCAACACTTTGATATTTGAAAGAACATCCTCGGAATCTCCCCTTCAGACCCGTTCCCACATACATTTACAGTTGAATTCCCCACCCCGGTCACAACAGGTGATGATTGTCGCGCAGCAGGGCATTCCGCCGATTCACGGAATGCGTGGAGTTGATCGGATCTCATAGGGTGGGGGCTTTGATCGGCTCGAGGGTCTTTTGATGGGGAGGGGAAGCTTCCTACTGTACGGGGTAATAAACAGAATCCGCAGGGCCAGGTGGCGGCCTGGGAACAAGGAAGACAAACGGGGACACAGGGAAAGGGGGTTTGCATCAAAAGGATCTGAGACCATGAAAGGAATGAGGGGAGGTGTCGCGCTGGGAACAGGATGGGATTCTGTGGTGAAGCTGCGCTGAAGAGGGGTTTATGACCCAAGGCATGAGAGAGCGGGGGTTGTCAGCGTGCGGGGGATGCTTGCGAGGTTAGGAGAGAGAGAGAGAGACGCGCTGGCTATCAGCGAGGGGCAGGGCGGCCATGGTGTTTAAAATGGCTGCCGCTTATGCGCAAGGCATGTGAGAGTGGGAATGACCGGTGCGTGGGGGTCTTTCGTGAGGGTGATTCTGATCGTAACGGCTAAAATATGGCGGATGTGCATGACGAAAAGTGTGGCATCGGGAAAAAGGCAAGATGGCGTAGATAATGTTCACCAAACTGTATTAATTTTCCACAGTCCTCCCTTTAACATTTCCAAGACATCTTGCTGGCCTATTTCCTATCTATACCTATTGCAGCGGTCATAAGTAAGGGAGAGGGGACTTAGGCAAAAGAACTGTACATAAACATCACATTAGAAACATCACATTGAAAAATCTCATCATCTAGTAGGCGGGTTCATCGTTAAGTTGGTTGCAGAAAAAGTCATAGTAATGCAATATCAGACTAGAATTATGTAGCGAGGGCGTTGGGTACAGATCATAGATACTTATAGTCATTTGGAATAGGAACTGGTAAGTTATCATATAAGTAAGTCCTTTTTGTACTCGGCGGGAGCATAGTCAGTCCAATGGTGGTTGGGAGAGAAATGAGATATAGTAAATATCAGAGTTCTCAGTGTCTTTGTCGTCTTCTGTTGGCACTGTTAAGCACCTGGATTATAATTCGTTCTGTCAACAGGAATGTTCATGTGGATTGAGTCGTTGGAGGTCTGCGGGCGGGAGTGCATCTTTGTTTTGTTTCGCCAGACCTCTTGAGAGGAATGCATCATGGTTCCGGAGCACGTGCATTTTCTTCCGTAACTCAGAGCATAGTTATTAGGAGGCAGAAAGGATTGTGATAAAAAGTGCAATTGTCTTTGAGTGGTGGGGTCTGTTTGTTTCTTGAGTCTCTGTGATGGGTATTTCCTGTTGCTTCCATCATTATCGAGGCGTTCAGCAGCGGGTAGAACCACATACTTCGTTCATCTTCTCTTCGGGGGCGACTCTTGGTGGAGTTCTAGGTCACCGTTCTGAGATTAATATAGTTCGTGGTCTACTTAGTCGGAGCTCCCTCCCTTTTGACGCAGGGAATACCCTTCTCTGGATAGCTCAGTAGGATTTGGAGGAACTTGAAAGTTCAGGTGGAAAGGTGTGTGTGTGAACAGTCCTTATGGTAGGTCGGAGGAGGAGGGGATGGAGCAGGGCCAAGTCGGGAACAGATCAGGGGGGCGGAGAATTTGAGACAGGCGGGTCCATAACCAGGTTCAGAGAGCGGGGACCCTTTTTTTTTTTTTTTTGGCACACGTCGATCATAGAGCAGGGGCTTCAGGTCAGCCCCTTCCTTAGCTTTGTCTGAAACAGTGCCTTATCCTGCGACTCCTTACTGCCGTGGTCTCGCCTTGGCCTCCGTCGCTGAGGTTCCACGATCCGCAGTCAGGCCGCGTGCTCCCACATCCGGTCTCTTTCTCCTCCGACAGTGGTACCCTTAAATGAGTTCGAAAAGACAGTCTTTAGAGATTTTGCAGAAGAGGGTAATTACATAAACCTATTTCTCTCCCAACACCAAGCAACTGGGGTAAACATCTGCTACATTGAGATTTGCAGCCAACGTATAAACAATTGATGATGGGTTTGCTGGATTTCCTACAACTTCCCTTTGTGGCTAATTCTTTGGCGTTTTGTTGGTTATTACATTCATTTGTCGTGGTACAACGTCTGATACCCATTCATTGCATTCGTCTATTACAGTAGATGTCAGTTCTTCTGGTAGAGACCCATTTCCCTAGTACGAGTCTTGCAAGGCTAGGCCGGTCTTCAGGGCTTTGTATCTTACGGAAAAGTGCAACGTGCTATTCACCATAGTCTGATAGGCATCCTTCTGAGGGATGAACATAGGCTAAACGACTCTCCATTACATCAATGCGTCCTATCTTTTGGCTAAACATCCTATTTTCAACAAGGTTTACTGCAACAATTCCTTCAGTTTTCGATCTAATTTTAACTTTGCACACATCTTTCTAACTTTCTATATAGTTTCTCGCAACCTGGCTACTACAAAAACTCGGGGGGGGGGGGGCTTGCGATAATTATTAAACTTATCCTTGGGGTGGGTGAGGTCTGTTGGAAAACAACTAGGAACACAGCGAATTGGAGCAAGGGGCGTTTTTCAGATTCTCGTTCAGGGCAGCTGATACCAAACTGGGGGCATTTTGAGAAGACGGGGGTGTCTCGATCATTTTTTACTGCTTGGGGTATGGAGACAACTTGGAATGGGGAAGGTCGCGTTACCACAGACATTTTTTTTTTATCATAGAAGCCACTGACAAATAGTTCCCTGACTGTGGGTCAAATTTAGGGAACCTTAGTCGTCTTACCTGTCCCTTTCCTTTTGGCCAATTTAATTTTCATCCATATTTAGCAGAAAAGGAGAGGTAGTAACGTGGTATCGATACGATTTTATTTAGGACGAATTTGTGCAAATACTTGTGGTATTTGGGGCCAATCAGGAGGTGCACCAGGTTCGCCAATTAGGTGCCAGTCGCTAGGAAGAGGGAAAGTGTGGAGGGGTGAAAGAGAGAGAGAGAGAGAGAGAGAGAGAGAGAGAGAGAGAGAGAGAGAGAGAGAGAGAGAGAGAGAGAGAGAGAGAGAGAGGGTAACAATAGGCCAAATAGTACACGTGTGACATGGAGAATGACCGTGTATCGTTTGGGCTATTCAGTGCATTACCCAACGTTAGACGTTTCGGGTCTGTGTTAGGATGTAGAAAGCATGCAGTTTTGGGACGGAAGAGCATTAGGTCAGGTACAAAAAGGTCGCGCATTGAGTAGGGCGTCCTTTTGTGTCGTCTTGCAGCGTTAGTCCGTTTTCATGCATCGGGCGTGACGTGGCTCCAGATCCTTTACGGTACCCTAATCGGGACTCCAATGTAATCTGCAGAGGGAAAAAAGGAGGAAAATGGAGGGGGAACAACATCCGAGCACATCAAATGTACGGGCACGAAAGTCCTTTACTTACCACATACTCGTACTTATCTCCCCGGGATATAATCCCTAGGGTCTTGGTTTCTGAAGTCAAGGGGGCGGGCAGTGTGATAGGTGGTTCATGGGGGGTTCGAGGGTGGCATTATGGATCGTGTGTAGGGAAACGCTAAAAAGAGGAATCAGAGGTGCCTAGCGCGAGGTACCTGGTTTTGTAGATGTATCTGGCCATCGGGATCCTTAAATCATTCCCAAAGCTGTGATGTTCTAAGGCATATCAGTTCTTCGGTCAACCCTGTCCCTTAGTACCTTCGACCACCATACCTTTATAACATTCTATCAATCACACCGCTTTACTTTACCCATTCTCAGAAGTCGAGGTCCTTCTTCATACGTTAGTTCCTGAGCTTAGTCGCATATTTTGGAGGCAGCGTATCATACCTTTGATTCGATCATCAATCCAGGGCCGAACAACCATTTTTCAGATAACCTTAAAAAAAGAGCAGAACGGTTGCGCACAGAAAAAGCCCTCCCACCAATTCCCACATTTACAAAAGCATGTGATGCCTATTCATAGTTTGGAAAACCTTTATTTGCATAATCGTTCAGTACATAAAATGTGAGAGTGCAATCATATTTTGGCCGGACATGTCGACGATGGAAGCACATACAGTAGGGGGGTTATTTTGCGGCACAAGAACATGTTAAAAAGGCCTAATTAATTATTTGCAAGTGACTAAAAACGTTCCATTGCGTGATGAGGGATCAGGGGCATTTCAGTTCATAGATGGAAACACAGTCAAGCTCATCGTAATCGCATTTCCTAGATGTATACCGTGGGTGTGCATCATAAGCGACGTTATGTACCAGTTACAATAAATATCAGAATAAATCGTTCATTGAAATCAACATTTTTACGGGACCCCTTTCGAATGTTCGCCAAGTGAACCCTCCTCCCTTTTTCATCAAGTGCGCAAAGGTTCATATATATATCTTAGTACATCAAGTCTCATTAGCTAAGGAACACCACGAGGCATCCGTTAGTTCCTATTGATACCGGCGCCATTTTGGGCGAGGCCGGTTTAGTCCGGAAGTAGCATCAGGGGCAAAAATGTCTCCGACGATTGGTGGTTGGACCAGGGTCCCTTTCGGCAGTTCAAAAAAAACTGTGCTAACAGAGGGGCTGGTGGTGTGGACCGTCAATCAAGAGAGGAAGGGAGGTAGAGTCTTTCTTACCGGGTCATGTTGATGTTCAGCCGGAACTTACTCGAGTTTGTTAGCCCATAATGTTCCTGGGTGGTTCAGACTGAAGCTGGTGCAGACACGAGAGCACCGCCATCTTGCTGCTGTGTCGTGGTTATTTCATTAGTGATCAATGCAGCTGTTCCCCACCGGAAGCCTGAAGGGGCCGAGGGCTCTTGGGACTTTGGTAGAATCTTCAAAGTCGAGGGGATGTTTGTCGATGGTGGGGGCTTGCGCCCAGGTGGGCAAGTGCCCGAGTTGCAATTTCGGACAAAGTTACTCCAGCGGCCTAGACCCGCCTTCCAGAGGGCCCAGGCGCCATTTTGAGACCCTGCAGCTGCCGCCCTTCGTCGTATCTATCAGGAGTGGAAGAAACTTCTTGTGGTGATGAAAGCGGAACATCATGCTGTTGGAGCAGGGCATTTTGGTTCGGGGCGCCAGGGTGCAGATGTGGAGCCTTCATCTGGGGAGGTGAGGGAGGCTCGTCCGTGCCGTCTCCCTCTCCCGGCGCATCCCACGCCGTCCCTTTGAATCAGGGGTGTACATGATGACCACCCTACACCCCTGATTCCGACTCTTGGGGGACCATTGTACGTCCGGTGCTGCGCAAGTATGCCCGTCGGACATTGTATGTCCTGTGCTACGTAAATATATGTGCGTCGGACATTGTAAGTTCTGTGCTGCGCAGGTATATGGCCGTCGCCCGGCTGGAGGACATCGGCGCCGGGCCAGGGCTGGGAAACCTCCTACCTGCGGAGGCGGGAGAGGCTCGTCCGCGTCGCCTCTCCCTCCCTGTCCACCCTGCATCAGTTCGATGGAGGAATTCGTGATGGCCGGACCAGGAGATACGAGGGAGGGGGTCATTTGCATCCGCCCCCTCCCTACTCGTGGCCCGGGGGATGCCATCCCTGGAAGGGTGGTATGGGAAGACCATTTCATTGCCTGCTTTGAGGAGCCTCCTGTACCTTCTCGCCGGCGATCTCTTTTGGTCTATGGCTGTTGGCAGGCCCCGCCCCACACGTGCTATGTGTTTCGGGTGGGCGGGACCGTCGAACTGTTACATCTCGAGGACTTCCGGAGTGAGCGTAATATGTTTTGTATTTCTCCTATTAGTACAGTTTGCTTTAGAGAGTGTTTTACTAGTTATTCTATTTACCGTTGGTTGTGTGTTATCTTTACCGTAATTAAATCCTAAATTATATAACAGATGCTTGGCTTCCTTGAGTCCTTTCTCTAACGGGGGTTGTTTACACTGGCCTGTAATTGTTTTTTTTTGTTTTTCAGAGTGGGGGAGCAACAGAGAGCAATCAGTCCCAGAACTCTAACATGTCGTTAAGATTGGTCTGACGAAATCTGTGCCATCAAGCATAATCAAACGTGGTGGTTCTATCCGTCCTGTCCGTGCTAGTCTGATTGGTTTTTATCTCGCGCCTTTTCCCTTTCTGTCGGCCAGTTCTTTCTGTCGACCCTCCGCTCTTACCTATGCTCTGTAGTGTCGGGCATTGGGCTTTCCAGTGCCCGAGGCATCTACAGAAAGCACATTGGTTTTTTTTTAAATCTGTTCGTCCTGTGCATAGTGTCGGGGGATTATTTTCGGGTCGTTGTGTCCCGGGGTTGTTCTGTCGGCACATCCCTTTACACCGTTCCCTTTTCATGTCTACTCCTCGGGACTGTGCCATCACTGGCCCTTCCCTTTGCCTACTAGACGTTTGGAGGGTTGTCCGTCGTGTCTCTTCACCCTTTCTGACTTCATCGCTTTCCTTTCGTCGTGTGGCTTCTTTGCGCCACATACCGAGACTATCGAGCATAATAGGTGTTGTTTCATTCCTACGAAGGGCTATTTCTACCGTTTCTATTTTGTCAAGATCGAAGGATCCTATCAGTGGCCACTGACTTTCTCGATCCCTTTTCGTATATTTATGCCACAGCTCGCTATAGGCTATAGCGATCAATCCATGCTTCAAGAACATGTCCTTATTAGGGGTGCCTTCCAGCGGAGCCGGATGGTTCATCTCTAATAAGCGGTCCGGGCTAAACAGGCTACTAACCAGTGGGGAGAAGACAGGCATGACGGATCACAATGGGGATAATAGTCAGCACTACCTATCTTATCACTGCGTGCAAAGACTAGACAGAATATTTCTATTCTACGTTGTTTGCAGGCAGTGAATACCTCATGAACCAATCTTGAGCAATCAATGTTAGGTCAAAAATAAAAAATCAATATGGTCAATGGGGAGAATAAGTAGGCTCGCAAAGGTCCGCGTCACCTACCCTTTCACTATCTGCAAAGAGGGGACCTATTCTTCCCTGTTTGCAGACAGAGAATCTCCAGAAAACAATCTATAACAGTTAATCAATGGGGGAGGGGCAATTGTTCAGTGGGGGAGAAAGATAGGTCCGACGTATGCGTACCTATCCTTCACTGTTTATAAAGGGAGAGCCTGTTGTTTCTCCGTTTGCAGACAGTGAATCTCCAAATAAATTAACAAAAAGTAATACTAGTATTTTCTCATCAATTATCAATCACTTTCGCAATTCGTCGTGTTTACACGACCTTACCCGGACCGCATGGACAGTTTCTTGTCTTCCGAATCCAGCGCCCGATCGTCCTCTTCTCTTCGTACTCCTTGTGGCACTCCTGATGGTTCCCAGTCAGGACCGCAGATCACTCGAGAGAGGTCTGTTCGGAACCAGTGAAGTTCGGATGATCGGCTGTCAGACGAGGGTCTATCGGACAGGGTACCTTCCGATCGTTGCAGTCGTTCACTCTGTCGTCAGGACCTCTCCCACTGGATCCACGAGTCGCTGATGGGCCCCACGCTTGGGACGCCAATTGTTAAAAGGGGTTCAAAGACAACCAGTAACCAAAGACCCCTTTATGTTGCCCGGCGGTGTCGCCTCTATGACCCACCAATATTAATCAATGAAGAAGCGGGCGCTGGAGACTGGAAGGCAGGAAACGAGGATTTTATTCTCTCCGGAGGAGAACACATCAATTCAGACAGCAAGTATCGTCACGAGGTGCTCTAACCACATCTCTGAGGCCTGGCCTCTTATACTAGGGTTTATGACCTTTATTGCACGTAACACATTCTCGCAACACTTTGATATTTGAAAGAACATCCTCGGAATCTCCCCTTCAGACCCGTTCCCACATACATTTACAGTTGAATTCCCCACCCCGGTCACAACAGGTGATGATTGTCGCGCAGCAGGGCATTCCGCCGATTCACGGAATGCGTGGAGTTGATCGGATCTCATAGGGTGGGGGCTTTGATCGGCTCGAGGGTCTTTTGATGGGGAGGGGAAGCTTCCTACTGTACGGGGTAATAAACAGTATCCGCAGGGCCAGGTGGCGGCCTGGGAACAAGGAAGACAAACGGGGACACAGGGAAAGGGGGTTTGCATCAAAAGGATCTGAGACCATGAAAGGAATGAGGGGAGGTGTCGCGCTGGGAACAGGATGGGATTCTGTGGTGAAGCTGCGCTGAAGAGGGGTTTATGACCCAAGGCATGAGAGAGCGGGGGTTGTCAGCATGCGGGGGATGCTTGCGAGGTTAGGAGAGAGAGAGAGAGACGCGCTGGCTATCAGCGAGGGGCAGGGAGGCCATGGTGTTTAAAATGGCTGCCGCTTATGCGCAAGGCATGTGAGAGTGGGAATGACCGGTGCGTGGGGGTCTTTCATGAGGGTGATTCTGATCGTAACGGCTAAAATATGGCGGATGTGCATGACGAAAAGTGTGGCATCGGGAAAAAGGCAAGATGGCGTAGATAATGTTCACCAAACTGTATTAATTTTCCACAATTCTACCCCTAATAATACGATAGTTTACCCTTCTACGGTTATGGGGGAAGGTTTTTGGGCAAAATTAGGCGAGATTCTAGCATCCTCTATAGTACCCATCATGGACAGATTAAAGCACATGGAAGAGAGACTGAAAAAACTCGAGCAGTTGACCTTATCGAATCTCGAGGTAAATAAAAAGTCTAATCCAATAATTCCACCAGTGATCCACGAGAAATTCGCCCCATTTAAAGAGACAAGGAACGTGATGGCCTCATCTCCAATACCTCAAACACCTGGCTGTGATTCAAGGACACGTCAATTACAGAAAAGGACGGAAGGTGTTCAGTGTACAAAGAATGCTGAAAAAACTCTGGGAAAAGGGGACTTGAACCATATGGTGGGAGGGGGGAAAACCAAAATTACACCAAAGCGAGTAAATCGTATTGGTATATCTGATGAAGAAGCTTGTTTGTTACCAACTATAGATTTGCCCCCAGAATCTACCCCCTATGTCGTTGTTTTGACAGGAGTCCCTGAACTAGGGAAAGGCACTTCGGAATCTTTTGCCGAACTCAAAAACAAGACAACACATTGGCTTAATGCAAATAGACCCTTACCCCCACACATTCATAGCAAGATCCTGTTTGTATGGAGAGTCAGCTGAGTAGGGAGAAGTAGGAAAAACATTCAAGGAGATTGCATCATCATAAACTTCAGAGATAGGCAAGCTCCCCGGTACACATGTGATGAGTGGCACTACATGACACATACAAGGATACAGTCATTTGATCTCACCTATTTCTATAGCCTTGAAACGGGTACATCGAACTATGCCTCGCAGGGAAATCGTATAGAGGGAAGTACAGGAATAAGCTATCCCATAAACAGAATAGCCCCTGAGGGTTCTGGGCAGGTAATGGGTTTCCCAACCAACATTAGATATAGTACACTTGATTTGGTGGATTGACTGGCTACAAGTACTGCCACACTAAATAACTCTAGCCGAAAATTTGATGAAATGAAAAATACTGATAATACCCTTGGAAAACACCCTTTTGATAGAAGTACCCAAGCCATTAGTATTGCGGATGAGTTGGAAGTTTCCCTGGCACAGAGTAAAAGAACTGAATCAGAAAATGGAGGTATGCCAGTTAATATATCCTCACAGAAAACTGACAGGATTATTGACAAAACTGCAGAAATGTTTGATAGCATTAGGCTGATGTCTTGGAACATCGCAGGGTTATCTGCTAGGATTGGTGACCCTGGCTGCCTATCATTTATCCAAGAATTTTCAATTATATTTCGATTATATGTCTACAGGAATGCTGGGTCACGGAGGCCATTCAAATAAACGGCTACCGTACTTTACATACACCGGCTACTTACATGGCAAGGGGAAGGAATAAGGGGGGTCTTTTTACCTATATATCAAATCTCTTAAGTGGCGTAACAGTAACATTTGAACCAATGTCCGAATACTATCAAATATTACTACTACTACTCTCTTGATTACAGCGGGTCCTGAGCAGCAGTTCCCTTTGCGATACCAGCGGACCTTTTCAGCAACTCGCCCTTTGACCAGCGGGAGCATCTCTTCACTTGGACCTCGACCTGTGGGGGCAGACTACCCTGTGAGGAACTGTGGCTGCGTGTGGGCTGCAATTGGCGTGGGCAGGGACTCGATCTCCCAGGAGTCCCTGCACGACCAACACCACCTGGTCCCGCCTTCCTTGCCGGCCCCGCCCACAGGACCCTGTGTGCCCTATTTACAGGATCTTCCCTTCCGCTGCGCAGGAGCGTCCCGGGAAAATCCCGGGACAAGGGCGGGACCGTCTTAGGCCGCCGGGGCCGTCCGGGGCTGGACTGGGCCACCCCCCTAACCTGTACTGCTTAATAATTGCTTAATATCTGTGTAGACTACTGTTTTCCCCGAAAGCTCTTGCAAATTAATTTGGTGGCGGTGTCTGCGTTAAGTCTAGTACCTTCGCGGATGACAATGACAACTCGATCTTGCAAGGGGAAAGGGGCAGGGGGTGGTTCTGTCATAGGCACGATGGATCAGTTTCTTACCAGAGCAGTCTCGGCTATTGACAAAGAGATTGCCAATACTGAACGTCGTCTCTCTCACGAACTATTCAATCAGAAGCGCTCTTTCTTAGGCCCCACTACCTTGGTAGCATCTTCTGTACAGCTAGTCGGCGACCTACCTGTTGAAGACTCTCCTGTTCTAGATATGGCTGGAATAGGAGCTATTAGTGCCAGCCTTGATAGGCTTAATGCTCTTAACTGTAGTATATATCCATCCACACTGCCTACAATGGGGGTCAATTCTTGCTCTTTAACAAGGGACCTAGCAATTGTAAGCTCTCCCATTTCTCCTGAGGAAATCCCGGTCCAGCTAGAGGTAGAGCCCATTAGCAGACCTAGAACTGTATCCACCAAGCGGAAAAGAGCTGCATTTCACTCAAGGGCTGATTACTCAAATCCCTCCAAGAAGTTTATGGTCAAATGCCCTAAAGCATGGGGACGGGAGTCTGGAAATCACCAAATCATCGTTTCCCACTCTGCTCCTCCTGGGGTCCCCCCACCCAGAGCTCTGGTGTCAACCACCCTGAGCAAGCCAGATAGTGGGAAGCAGGCGCCCCCTAGTACACTAACTAATCCTGACAACTTGCTCTCCTTACCCCAAATTGAGAAACTGTTGAAGTCACTCATTCTCCCGGTTCTCGAGAGGGTGAAGGTTTCGAGAGGCTTGATAGGTTTTAGCAAGCTACTCTGGACAACTTTTTTTCTCTTAAATCCCCAATCGAACTACACACAAAAATTGGGGAGGGGGCTCCTGAGATGACTAAAGCCAGACAGCTGGATTTAACATCCCCAGTGTCTAGGGGGCAACCTTCACCTGAGGAAGCAACAGGGCCCCCCATGTGTGAAAACCTAACCACTCAAGATGGACCTGTTGAATCCAATGCCCAAGCTGGTAAGAATTCCAGTGTGGATAAAGGAGCCAATGGAGGCCCCACAAGTTTGACCACCCAGAGCAAGCCCACCAAAACCACTATGGGAAATAGCAAGGGCCAGAAGGTCAAACATTCTGATCCATCTAAAGAATCTACTGTAGCCAAGAATGACATTGACCTTCCCACCATTAACATACCCCCAGAATACCAACCGTATGTAGTGGTGCTTACAGGGGTATCCTTCCGTAAACCTGGGATCCAGGAATCGTATAATGAGCTTAAAAATAAAACGATGTTCTGGTTATCCGAAAATAGACCCCTGCCTAACTCATTTGATGGAAAGGTTCTTAACGTCAGAAGAGTTGGTTGGGTTGGGAATAGGTCCAAATATTTGCCAGGGGATTGTATCCTGGTAAACATTAGGGACCCTAGGGTGGCCAGATATATTTGTAATCTCGTGCCTACCATAGGGAACGCAGGGATTGGAACATTTGAACGTAGCCACTTTCATACTTTCCCGGTTCCACAACTCAATGTTGGTCAACATCCTAGGGGCTGGAGGGATAATCTGCTGTACCCCGAAGCCGACTATGACACCTATCAGTGTTTCATGCCCCGGATTGGCAGAGTGGCTCATAGGTTGGGCTATGGTTGGTGACACAATCCCCTTTCCTTTGTTAAGCTAGCTGAATATCCACCAAAGGATGGGGATTTGCCTGGGTGTAGGAGGGTAACTGAGGCCCCTGATGGTAGAGTTTTTAACCAATCCTGCTCTGGTCCCCTGGCTCGAGAGAATATTAGTGGGTTGGGGGAGCGGGTGACTATCTCTGCCGAGATCGATGCTGGGCCTAGTTTGGCGGTTCCACTCTATCCCTCTGAGGTGTTAATTACGAAAATGATCTAAAGATCTTGAGCTGGAATATAGCTGGCATTTCCAGGAAATTAGATGTTCCTGATTGGAATTCACTGATAGAGTCCTATGAGATCTGTATCTTTCAAGAAACCTGGTGTTTGGAACCCTGTCATAAGGTTGGCTACACTGCGTTTTTTGTTCCAGCCATTTCCTCACTCACCCGTAGAGGTCGCCCTTCAGGAGGTCTTTTAATTTGGATCAGCATCTCCTTGGGCTGCTACACCAGACAACTTGCTTCAAAATCCCTTGATATTCTAAGACTGTCAGTGAGGGGTCCACACCGAGGGCTTACAATCGAGATATTCAATATCTACGCCAGAGGCACTAATGGTGGCTCTGAATCCCCTATTATTTCTATCCTTGGAGAGGAGCTCAGCAAGTGTAGTAAAAATGCAAATACTATTTCGCCTATTAAGAGAAGGCCCCAACGGTCCATTCAGCTTAACATCTTGACCCTAGAATTTGGCTTGAGAGCTGTGAATGGTAGAACACCCTCATGTCGTATTTGATATGACCGCGTTAGCGATTAGCTGAAACCTACACGTTTTCCTGCTTAACTTGACAATACATGAAAACGCCATCTTGAATGTTACGGCGGCCATCTTAGATCATGAGCGGCCTCGTGGCTAGCGTGCCCTTTAGTCCGTTGTCCGTACCACTGACCACTTCAGTCTGCCCAGCAACAGGCTATTTTTAGTATTGGTCAAGCTTGTACATGCGCAGTCCCCACTGACCAGTCACCCCTCAGGAATGTGCTGCCAAACTGACCAGTGGAGTTGTAAACCCTCCAATAAGCTGGCTGTGTTCCAAACCATGACCATATATGTACATAATGTCTTGTAACCTTGTGCCGCCTATCTTTATTACCTGAAAACTGTATAAAAGACGGGGTCACACCGATGTTCGGTGTGATACCTCTTGCATTACCGAAGGGTGCTGTATGAGTGTACCACCACCCCATGGGGTCTTAATAAACTTGTTCTTTGACTTTTACAGTTTCCGTGCCAACAGTTCTTGAATGTAAGTGGGTTATCTACGGAGCATGTAGGCCTTGGGAACCCTGATTACTTCAAATTGGCGACCACGAAGGGACTCATCGGCGACTCGGATGCCCGAAGGAGAGGTCGTGACGAAGGCTTGGAAACTCGCCATGGACGCGCGCTGCCACTGAGTGACCCAAGTCTTGGCACCCACTGTGTTTTTTCCTTTCCTTCTGATCTGACCTTCCAGGTGGCGCCGGTCTCCGACTGAGTTTTCGATCGTCTGCGTTGCTGGGAAAGTGCCGTTTGGCTGATTTGATCACAAGACCTTGGCAGTTGGAATCTGGACATTTGAGATTTTGGGTAGATTTGTGTTCGGTAAGGTAGTCTTCGGACGCTTACTGAAGTTCTATGATTTGTGGCCGGTAAGGTAGTCTTCAGACGCTTGCCAGAGTCCTATGACCTATGATTTTGATTTGAGTTAGCTAACGTTTGTGAATTTGTGAACTTTGAATCTATATGTGTAGTGCACTTCACTTAGGCAGGCATGTAGAGATGTTTCTCTAACTTTGTTTTTTTTCCTCTGAGCGGCACATTTGTGTGAAGTACTGTAAGTGCCATTTTATACGGTGTCACGCTTTTGTGATACCTTTTGAACATGCCTGTTTTAAGCACACTCCGAGGGATGTGCTGTCTTGGAAATGGTACCACAATTAGGTGAGCAGAAGCACAGCCGGCTCCCCCAGAAGGCACACCGAACAGGGATATGTACATCAAATTTGGCCTCTCCCCTATAATGTACAGTAAATTATGGCACAAATACACCAAATCTGATCCTGAATTGCAATGGCCTCTACATGGGTCGTTCGATTTACGTAAAGTACAGTTTGTGGAACAATGTTTGTTTCAACGCAGGTCTAGACAAAATATGTTTGATTGTGTGCGAATGTGGGAGAAAGCGGTGCGTGAACGAATGAAGCGTGAAGTTGCCTTGGCCTTCAAAGAGCAGCGCAAGGCTGCTCGGGATAAGGCTTTACAGCTTGAGGAAAAGGAGGCTCAGGAGAAGAAAGAGAGGGAGGAACGGGAACGCAAATTGCAAACGACTGGTCAATTTCCTATTCGCCGACCGCTTTATCCTGTCCTTAATAATGAAATTGATGATTTTTCATTGCTAGATCGGTCACCGCCTCCGTATGTTTCGCCTACGGCTCCAGATGCAGATTCGGAAGATGATGGACAGGATAAGCTGGAAAAGAAGGGTGTATCTGCTCTCAGGTTTACCGCGGAGAGGTCCGCACATTTACGTAGTTGGGCTCGGAAAGTGAATAAGAACTGTGTTTCTCAGTCTGAGGTGATTGCGGAAAGGGGTAGTTAGACGGATCAGGAATTGTTGTATTTTCTGTCTACTTTGGCGGATGAAGTTGTTACCGTGTATCGTCAACTTTCAGATACGTTAGAATCTAAAGCTGTGTCAGTTCATCATGAGAATCTGGATAAAGGTTTATTTGCTCTTACAGATGTTGATGACCTTTTCAAGCAACTGGTCCAGCTGCGAGATGAGACCACCGGATTGCGGGAGGAGCGGAAAAGGAAACAAAAGGAGTCCGGGTCGGAGTCTAACGTGCAGACTAAGGAGTGTTCTCTCCGGGGTTCAGATAAGAGTTCTGCGTTGCATGTTATGCCTATGCGTGAAGCCGCACCTTTGTATGTCCCTCCTAAAGGGCAAGGTACAGATGATGATAAATTATCTAAGGATGCGAAGGGATATTTTATATATAACTGGGTGTATACTCCTTGGAATAGAGCAGATGTTATGGCATTGAAAAACTCTTTACCTGACCTACGGAAAAATCCGGCAGCATTTTATGAAGGGGTGGAAGGGGCCATCTCGTCTTGTGTGATGACTCTTGTCGATATAGATCTGTTCTTTGGGTTAATTCTTCCACCTGATATGTGGAGACAGATTCGTAAAAATAATGATGAAACAATACTGGGAGGGACATGGAAAGAAATAAACCAAGCAGATTTAGATAGGGAACCTGCATGTAAGCCATGTGACTTGATTCTAGACCTTCCGGCGGCTATCCTGACTAAACTAAAAACGCTTGTTCCTTCTAAAAAGATTGATTGGACAATGTTAGCTTCGTGCAAACAAAAGCCTGATGAAACGGTTTCTGATTTCTTTACACGTTTCGAGGAGGCGTTTCATGATTACAGTGGTCAATCTTTAACAGACGATACGGGTAGGCATTTGTTCGTAGATAAGTATGTGGCTAATCTCCTACCGGAGATTGCAAAGCGATTGAAATCGAGTGAAAGTTCCTGGGCCACGGCGACCCCTGCGTCTTTGTTAACTATGGCTCAGTATTATGAGCGGCAGGAGTTAGAGGCTAAAGAAAGTGTTGATAAGAAGGCTAAAGAATTGAAAACGAAGGTGATGTTGGCACAGGTTCGGGGAACACAGGGTAGAGGGTATGATAGAGGTAGACGTGGCGGAGGAAATGCGTTGTATGGTCGTACGGATATAGCGGAGGATCAATGTGCCTATTGTAAGGAGTTTGGGCATTGGGCTGACGATTGTCCGGTACTTCGTGAACAGCGTAGCCAGCGTGGTCGAGGAGGTGGTAGGTCGAGAGGCAGCTATACGGGGGCGAGAGGCGGTGGTGGTGATCGTGGAAGGGTTGAGGAAAGGGGCCGTGGCCAGGACGAGCGAAACAAGTTCGATAGACGAAACCAATATCAGATATCGGAGGGTGAAAATGTGGAACACCAGGATTATGTGCATGCATAGGACTGCGTAGGATGGGGTACGGAATCAATTGAAGTGCCGGTAGATCAGAAGGGTCCATATGTAACAGCGGGTATTCTGGGTTCTTCTGATCAATTTCTCGTCGACACAGAAGCTACTCGTAGCGCTTTGTCAAAAAACTTGGTTCCGAGGGCTCCCCTGTCTGGCGAAATGGTAACATGTGTAGGGTTCGATGGCACACCCTCCCCTAGCCCATTGTCAAAACCCCTTGCACTTTGTCTTGACACATTTTTCAGTTTTGGTCAATTTTTGGTATCGCCCCATACACCAGATAATATCCTGGGCATTGACTTGCTTAAATACTTTCGAGCGACGATACGGTGCGCTCCTGAGGGAGTGCGGGTTATCTTGAATGACAATTATCCTGACTCAGATAGGTTTTGCACTATATTAGACATTCCAGCCTTGGCCTCTCTACCGCACACGTTATGGGCGACCTCAGATACGGATGTGGGAGAGATGCGTATTCCACCTATTCACATTACTGTTAAGGAGGGGGCCTCTCTACCACGTGTACCACAGTATAAGATTTCGAGAGAAGGTGAAATTGCTTTGACACACATTGTTCAGGATTTGATTACTGCAGGAGTGGTGGAAGAGGTTCCTTATAATGTTTGTAACAGCCCTATTCTTCCGATCCTTAAGAGAGATACTGACGACAAAGTCTATCGGTTTATTATTGACTTGAGAGAGATTAACAAAATTGTCATTCCCCAATACCCGGTGGTGTCCGACATTACGACCTTGCTTACATTGGTGCCACCTACGGCCACGACCTTTAGTGTAATTGATTTGAAAAACGCGTTCTTTTCCATCCCTGTCCATCCTGATAGCAGATATTTGTTTGGCTTCACGTTAAATAATAAATCGTATAGATTTTGTCGTGTTCCCCAAGGTTACACTGAGAGCCCGAGTACATACAGCCAGGCTTTGAAAAGACAGCTTGATTCCTTTGAGTTACGGACTGGTGTTGTCCTCATCCAGTACGTGGATGACCTTCTGCTTGCTGCAGACTCTTATGCACAATGTGAAGAAAGTACAATTGCGTTGCTTTCTTTCCTGGCACAGAACAATCATAAGGTTTCGAAGAAAAAGCTCCAATACTGTAGACCCAAGGTGACCTACCTCGGTCATCTTTTGTCTAAGGAGGGCCGTGCATTAACATCTGATCGAATTCAAGCAATTTTAGACACACCAGTCCCCCGCACACAGAGAGATGTACGTGCCTTTATAGGATTAACGTCTTTTTGCAGACAGTGGATCATGGGGTTTTCACACATTATAAAACCTTTGTTAGCGTTACTGTCCAAAGCTACACCAATGCCCCTTGAATGGACAGATGAATGTCAGAATGCTTTCGAACAATTGAGACAGGCTCTTTGTTCTGCACCCGTGTTAGGTACACCAGATTATACGAAACTTTTTACATTATATGTGCACGAGAATGATGGGTGCGCATTGTCAGTGTTAGTGCAAGCATACGGGGATAAGCAGAGACCATGTGCGTATTTTTCCACCATTCTTGATCCTGTAGCACGAGGGTTGCCTGGGTGTTTTCGAGCAGTGGCAGCAACAGCAGTAGCTATACGACAGAGTGAGGGAATCGTGTTATCACACAAACTGATGGTCCTAGTTCCCCATGCAGTAGATGCTCTGTTAAATCAAACAAAGACCCAATATCTTACGAGTGCAAGGCTAACAGGATATGAGCTTACACTTTTGGCGCCACATATCACACTGAAAAGATGCGCTACCCTGAATCCTGCCACTTTATTGCCCTATCCGGTCGAGGAGGGTCAGGAAGAGAAACATTATGACTGTGTTTTCCTGACCGAGGAACAGACAAAGGGTCGTGTCGACTTACAGGATATGCCACTTCCAGATGTGGATGGGGAACTGTGGGTTGATGGATCGTGTTTGAGGCTGCCAGATGGTACGACTTCCGCAGCCTGTCTGAGCTGCTCTTCTTCGGCTGTGCCCCAGACCCGGGCTGGAAGACATGGTGGCCCCAGGACATGTTCCCCCCAGAGACACCATCTGCTCAAGTAAAAAATCTCGGAGTGGTGTTTGATGATGACCTTTCTTTTCGTCCTCACATCCTGGGATTAGCAGGGAAATGCTTCAGCATCCTCAAGATGCTAAGGAAATTTCTTCCCCTGCTTTCACTGCAGTACCGTAGGAATGTAGTTCAGGCGTTGGTGGGATCACGCCTGGACTATGCAAATGCGCTCTTTGCGGGCCTACCTAAATATCTGTTATCTAGGCTGCAGATTGTACAGAATTCGGCGGCCAGAGCCATCTACGGCCTGCCCAGGAGAGCCAGTGCCTCAGCGCTCTTAGCCAGGCTGCACTGGCTGCCTATCGCTGGGAGAATTAGATTTAAACTCCTCACTTTGGCGTTTAAAGCTCTCCATGCGATTGGCCCTCACTATCTGAGGAAGCGTACCGCTTTCTATGTGCCACGGAGGTCTTTGCGATCGGCCGAACTGGCCAAAATGGAGGTACCTGTGGTCAAACGTGTCCGGATGGGAGGTCGCTCCTTCCAACACGTGACAGCCTGCCTGTGGAATGAACTCCCACTTTCCCTTCGGAAAGCAAACAACCTCTTGGCTTTCAGGAAGGAGCTGAAGACTCTGCTCTTCACCAAGTAACCCGCGACAACTGTAGTGTGTCTGCCTTGGTTTTTTTCTGTTTCTAGGGGCCTCTTTGCTAAAGCGCCGGGACACCCTTTGGGGTAGCCGTGCGCTCTAAAAGTTTGGCTTACATTAACATTAACATTAGCCTATGCGATCACGACACTTAAGACAGTGGTAGAAACAGCACGAATACCACAGAAATCGGCTCAGGCAGCAGAGCTGATAGCTTTAACAAGAGCCTGCGAATTGAGTGCTGGCCTATGTGTGAACATATACACAGACAGCCGGTACGCCTTCGGAGTAGCACATGACTTCGGGCTACTCTGGAGAGAGCGTGGGTTTTTGACTTCTCACGGAGTCCATATCATGCATGGAGAACTGGTGCGTGATCTCTTAAACGCGTTGCTTTGTCCAAAGAAAGTAGCGATAATCAAATGTAGCGCCCACAAAAAGATCACTGATAAAGTGGGTCAAGGAAATGCCTTCGCAGACAGTATAGCGAGACAAGCGGCTATGTCTCGGACTGACTCCCCCATGTATGTGACACAATCACAGGCTGAGCGATGGAGCGATGCTAGAGCAGAAATCTTGGATATTCAGAAATCAGCTACTGAATCAGAACTTGCGGCATGGGCAGCAGATGGGGTACTAGATGATGAGGGTTGTTGGAGAAGCAAGGACATGGAAAAATGGAAATTGCCTGCAGCCTACTTGCAGGCGATGGTTCAGATGACACATGGATTGGCACATGTCGGAGCCCTTGCAATCACTCGACTGTTAACACGAGTTTGGGAACATCCCGAGATTGCTAATACTGCTAAGAGAGTAGTGCAGACCTGCCTGGTGTGTTTACAACACAATCCTGGAAAGGGGACCAATACTCCGAAAGGAGGGTTCGTTCCACCCTCTGCACCATTTGAGGTACTCCAAATGGATTATATCCAACTCGAGCGCTGCAACAACCTGAAGTACGTCCTAGTGGTGGTATGTGCCTTTAGCAAATGGGTTGAGGCCTTCCCCACGAAAGACAATACAGCCCTAACAACGGCTAAGGTGTTGCTTAAGGAATTCTTTCCTCGCTTTGGAGTTTGCAAATTTTTGTGGAGCGATAATGGGCCTCATTTTGTTGGGAAGGTTGTGGAGTATGTACTGAAGGGGTTAGGGATTCAGCAGAAGTTCCACGCTGTGTTCCACCCTCAGTCGGCAGGTCTGGTCGAGCGGTACAATGCTACGTTAAAACTCAAATTGGCCAAGATCGTGGCATCCACGTCGTTGAAGTGGCCTGATGCTTTGCCGCTAGCACTGCTCTCTCTTAGATCAGTACCCCATTCACGAACTGGCCTCACACCATATGAGGTGGTGTTTGGTCGCCCTATGAATATCTGGGGGGTGCCCAAGCCGCGATTGATACATGATGTGCCTTGTATAATGATGAACGATTATTTGGCACGATTAACAAATGATTTGCTTTCTATTCATCAACAGGTTCGAGAAGCGCTCCCTGACAACTCTACTGGAGAGGGCCATGATCTTCGCCCCAGCGACCATGTCATGATTCGGTCGTTTGAGAGAGCGAGCAGTTTGGAGCCGAGGTGGAAGGGCCCCGAGCAGGTCCTCCTGGCGACCCGGTCCGCTGTACGAGTGACCAACAGGAAGCGGTGGGTGCACTCGACACACTGCCGTCGTGTCTCTCCTAATCTGGTGAATCCTGCTGTGTTGACTGACTACAAAGAGATTCTGGAGAAAGAAAAGAGCCCAGCTGTGACGTCGGCCGAAGTAGAGGGAGCCTTCCCGGACCACGCTGTTGCTGGACGAGATCGCTACAATTTGCGAAAACGATAAGAAGATTTTTTTTTTTTTTTCATGACCGCTCCAGGTTTGTGAAACGGAGACCGGGAATTCCAAGGGGGGGGGGGATCAGTTCTGCCCAGTGTAGCGACACCCGTCTTGGCCCGGAGAAGAAAACAATGGCTACCTCGGAGCTCAGCACCGTATTTTTCTTTTTTTTTTAGGTATACACATATGTGTATTTGAGACTTTGTGAACAATTTGAATTATTTGAGACTTTGTAAGAACTTTTCTGAACTATGGCGTCATCTGCATCACGAGATAAACGAATACTAGGTGCCATTCTCTTTGTCTTGACTATTGTGGTGATAGCCGTAATAGCCTGGTAAGTTGAACTTGTGGTACCTGTACGTGAACATTTGCTGCCGACTACCCCGGCTCCATCTGAACATTTTCACTTTACCTTACCCTACCATGAAGAACGGCATCGACAAACGTATCTGAATAACAGTTTTATCCAGATTCTCCATCACACGCATAATATGACTAATACTTCCAAATGCTGGGTGTGTGGGATGTTGCCAGGGCACCAGAAGAAAGGGGGCACCCCACTCATTCCGCTCCCGTTCTCACATAATGGATCTTGCAATGCCTGGTACACTCTCCTCTTTACTCTGAGATGGCCAACAAAGGGGGGGGGGGTGCTTTTCCGTTTGAATAAAATATGTTTCCATGATAAGGATGGGTTTCCACGGGCTGAGGGTACTCGATTTGAATGGGAGGAGTACCGGCCCGATAACATATCTGCCCCGCGTGTGTACAGCAATCAACGAAATATCAATGTATCAAGCTCACATGTTATCAATGTCATTGCTACTAAAGCCGATTTGTGTATAAGAAATAAAGGTTCGATTCCGGTAGGGAAAAGTGAATGCAATACCAAACTTACTTTTGATAGCCCGAATGACATCTTGTTTGTAGCATCTCGAAATACGTATTTCATTTGTGGAACGAAGGGTTATCATCAGCTTCCATTGGGATGGTTAGGCACGTGTTATGTATCGTTTGTACTACCCCCTGTATTCATCGCCCCGCCGATGTATCACAATGACTATGTCTTGTATCATGACTTTGTCCTGAATAGAGTCAAGGGGACTGTTGTTCTGGATGACATCGACCAGACTGATACTGCCTTGCAGCAGTATGTGGACTTCAATTTGGGACTCTTTTCTTTTGTGGGGGCCGCATTGAACAGTCGGAAAATAAGACGATTGACACGTGTTGTTGAGGCTGTAGCAAATGATACTGCAACTGCACTTGGGAATATTACTGAGGAACTTCAGATTTCTAGGATTGTTACGCTCCAAAATAGGATGGTATTGGATGTAGTTCTGGCTGACCGTGGGGGGGCATGTAGAATAATCGGAAGTAGCTGCTGTGTGTACATACCTGACAATTCACCATCTGTTTATGATGCCATATCGAAGCTGCATAAAATAGCAGCTGAAATACACCCGGACAATGGAACTTGGACACTTTCAGGATGGTTCTGGTCAATACTTACTGCTTGGGGCTGGAAACTGTTAACGATTCTATGTATCATTGTAGGGGTACTGTTCTTTGTGTGCTTATGTATTCAATGTGGCCCAGCTTTATGTTCTATGTGCTTGTCAGCTTGTGTACCATCAAGACGAGCTCTTGCTCATGACAAAATGATGCTCCATAAAGAAGTGACGCAAATAATGTTAATAGACATTGAGGACGAACATCCTGATTATGTTCATTATGAGGTAGCTTCAGCTAAACGCTAAAAGGGTCGTCTGTCGTATTTGATATGACCGCGTTAGCGATTAGCTGAAACCTACACGTTTTCCTGCTTAACTTGACAATACATGAAAACGCCATCTTGAATGTTACGGCGGCCATCTTAGATCATGAGCGGCCTCGTGGCTAGCGTGCCCTTTAGTCCGTTGTCCGTACCACTGACCACTTCAGTCTGCCCAGCAACAGGCTATTTTTAGTATTGGTCAAGCTTGTACATGCGCAGTCCCCACTGACCAGTCACCCCTCAGGAATGTGCTGCCAAACTGACCAGTGGAGTTGTAAACCCTCCAATAAGCTGACTGTGTTCCAAACCATGACCATATATGTACATAATGTCTTGTAACCTTGTGCCGCCTACCTTTATTACCTGAAAACTGTATAAAAGACGGGGTCACACCGATGTTCGGTGTGATACCTCTTGCATTACCGAAGGGTGCTGTATGAGTGTACCACCACCCCATGGGGTCTTAATAAACTTGTTCTTTGACTTTTACAGTTTCCGTGCCAACAGTTCTTGAATGTAAGTGAGTTATCTACGGAGCATGTAGGCCTTGGGAACCCTGATTACTTCACTCAGACCCCTCAGGTGCCCACACTTTTAACAGGGTAGACCATTCCTCACAGATAGACTACATTTTACTTGACTTAAAGCTCTGGAGTAATATGAGAGATATTGAGGTATTGCCAACTACAGATAGCGATCACAACCCTCTATCTTTAAGCTTAAAGTCTATGTGGTAATGCCCACCCGAAGTTCCCCTTCCACAACCTAGAATAACCTCAGATGTTCGCCCATCAATTGGGGGAAGGCACCTCAAATGGTGCACGGTTGTCCTTGATGATGGGCTGGTGCAAAATTTAAGGGCCTTGATTCAAGGGGAAGTGGAGAAGTGTGGCTCAGGGGTGCAGAAGTGTGGCTCAGGGGTTAGAGGCGGCAGACCCGGAAGCTGAGATCGGCCCTGGACCAGGGTTCAATTCCCCGCCTCGATGGGGCTTGGGCTCAATAATTCCACGGACTCGATAATTCTCGCTCCGGTGCCTACTCGACTCACGGGTTCACACTCTGCGACTCTGGGCAATAGCTTGCTTAATCTCCACAACGGCCCCTCGCGGCGGGATGCCTGGCTTTCACCTTGTGGATACCCTGCCGGGGTTATCTCACAGGGGAATACCAGGACGGGTTCCCTAAGCAAGCGCTTAGATGCCTGCGATGTGGGTGGTTTGCGCTATATAAATACATGTACATTTACATTTACATTTACAGTATCCAGGTTAGACACCTCCATCTTGGCCCCGCCTGAGGTTCTTTCCCCTTTTGCAATACCATTGAAGCCTTGGGAAGGCTACTTATAAGACCTTATAGGGACTGCCATATCAGGAGGGACCAGAAACCGAAATATAATCCTGGGTGGTTTTCCAAAAAGTGCCGGACGTCAAAGACAGCCTTTGTGAAGGCAGTCAAGCTAAAAGACCCTGTGATGATTCAGACCGCCAGGAAAAACTATAGGCTCACCATTAGGGAAGCCAGGAGGGCTTGGGATGATCAGTTTTGGTGTGATTTAATGGTCGCCAGCGAAAGGAGGGATGCTGGAGATTTCTGGAACTTGGTAAGAACCAGGAATAGGCCCGATTGTACCCTTATTACATGCAATATTACGGGGCAGGCATGGTTTGAACTTCTCTCTTCTCTATTCCACCCACCCAGCCGAAGGGTTGGGGCCGACTATATCTTCTGATTTGGGCCCCTTTGAGGCAAGTGAGGCGTTACTTTTTACATCGAAGGAGGTGGAAGACGTGATCAAAACTTTAGTGCCAAACAAAGCAGCAGGCCCTGATAGGCTACCGGGGGACCTACTCCGTTTGCATTCACAAGATTGGGGCAAGTTCATATCAACCTTACTCAATGCCATTATGCATGGTGCAGCAATCCCAGATTCATGGAAGGGGGCTGAGGCCGTCCCGATTTTTAAAAAGGGCTGTCGGGATGACCCAGCGAATTATTGCCCTATCAGTATCATAGACTCCACACAGAAGGTGGCCGGAAAGGTTGTCCTAGGGAGATTGCTCCAGTGGGAGGCAGAGAATAAAATTCTATCAGAATTTCAGGCAGGTTTTAGGGAAGGTTCTAGGGCTGGCACTGGGACCATTGAGCAGGTCTTTAGACTGATGCTCATTTATTAGAAGTTGGTAGTACTAGGCAAAAGCAGTCTTTATCTCGCTTTTATCGATCTAAGGACTGCCTTTGACCTGGTGCCTCGGGACCGCTTGTGGGGGGTACTACTCGATCTAGGGATTCCTGCATACATTTTGTCCTTATTGGTGAAGTTGCACAATCGGAACTATGCGCCGGTGAGGTGGGGCACTCAGGGCCAGAAGACAGCCAAAATCCCAGTCGAAAGGGGTGTCCGCCAGGGGTGCATCCTTGCCCCCACCCTGTTCTCTTTATATGTGAACGGGGTGGTGGAGCATCTTTTAAATCAACCATCTGATGCCCCCTCCTTGGCGGGTAAGAAAATACCCACGCTCCTTTTCGCTGACGACACCCTGCTCATCTCAAAGGCCCCAATGGGCCTACAGAGCCTCTTGGACAATTTTCATTTTTTTTGTATTAGCAGGGTCCTCAAAATCAATACCGATAAAACTAAGTATCTAGTGTTGAACCCCCCCAGGAAGCTTGGTCGCCCTGCCTCCTTAAACCTTGTGCCCTTGGAAAGGGTAAGGGAATTTGACTATTTGGGCATTCGTTTATATGACTCTATGCAGTGGGGCCCCATCTCTAGAAAATGCTGCTGGGTCACAAAAGGTTTGTAGGGGCATTGATCAAAGAGCAACGCTCATCCTCATTTAGGCCTATAGCCCCAGTCCTAGATATCTATAGAGCTAGGGAAGCTAGTGCAGTGCTTTATGGGGCTGAACTTTGGGGACTAGGTTCTATCGACCATCTCCTAAAATATGAAAATAAATTTTTAAAGGACCTAATGTCACTTCCCCACAGCATGCCCACGCTTCCCCTACTGTTGGAAATGGGTTGATGCTCGATCAGAGACCAGGCCCAACTGCGCCCGCTTTTACTGTGGGCACGTTTAGGGAGAACCCCCAAACTTGTTAGTTACGCAGAGGGCCTATTGGAAATATTGTCAATGCCCGGATGGTAAAAAATCGGGTGGCTTACAAAAGTAAAAACCATGTTTGACAGTATGGGTCTTGGAGATGCTTGGGCATCTAGGAGTGCTCCCCCTAAATCTGTCCTCAAAACCATGTATTGGCAGTGGGTAGCTAAGAAACTAAATTCAAACTCTAAGCTTAGCAGGACATCCACTGAGTTCCTTATGATTAAGGATGTCCCCCTTTGCGAACCGTATATAGATCTGATTTCTAAATCCTTTGATCAAGCGTTGTATTTTAAGTTTAGGGTAGGTTTGCTCCCTCTGAGAGAACTGTCTGCCCGCTGGAAGATTCCAGCCCAAACTTCTCCATTCTGCATATTTTGTATTTCTAGAATGGAGTCTGTAGCCCATTTTTTATTCGAATGCCCGGCCTACAAAACTCCAAGGTCCTTGTGGCTAAAGCCCTTATGCAGGGAGCTGGGTACCAGACACCATACAGTGGCCCTTAGAATTTTGAGGTATGATGCCAAACCCCTGTTTGTTTGCGGTATGGCCAAGTACCTTGGCTGGGCTTGGTCAATCAGATGTAAAAGGCTAAAACTCATTGTTTAATTGCGGTCATGTATCGGACCTTTTTATCTAAATTATTGGAAAGTGTATTATTTTTATTTGATTAGTAACTGGATTTCAACTAACATGGTTTTAATTGCTGTTTTATGTAATGCTTTTATGATATTTTTATTGTCGAAATAAAGCTGATTGACTTGACTTGACTATCAAATATTACTGATGACCGAAGGGAGAAACCAAAATATAGTTTTGGTAAACTTCTATAATAATATCCCCAAAGCAGAGATTAGTAATATTCTAAGGAGTATGGATGAAAATCAGACAGGTGACAGCTGTGTCATATGGGTGGGGGACTTTAATGATCTTCTTTGTCCACACAGTCACCTGAATATCTGCGGCTTGAGCACAGGCAGAGAGGATGTTAGTGCACATTTTTCCCATACAATTTTGGGCAATTATTTTAATAACATAATATTCCAATCAGATTTGTGCTTCATAAATGAGCTATGGTCACCACCGGTCCCTTTTAAGCCAACATTCATTGGGAGGGGATGTAAATCTATCATAGACTTTGCCTTAATTTCCAAGCAGCATTCTAGTCGCATTCTCAACTATAATATATGTGAAATAGCAATGAGTGACCATTATACATGTAGCTTATCTCTCTTCTTTGCAAGGACTCAGGGTAAAGCAAATAATGTAACTGAAAATGTATATAGTTATAAACTAAGCCTAGCTAAGAAGAATGGATATTCCTTAAACTGGAATAAAGTAGAACCAATAGCCTTCCTTGCAAATCTCATTAAAAATAAACCGAGGGAATTCGAAATATGCCTCACTGCGGAAACACCTGATTTTAAAGTTAGTGAGGCTTTCCTCATAATTACGAAGGAAATTCAAAAACTCCTAATAAGACCACAGAGACACGATAGGATTAATGAACGAAGATGGTTCAACTCAGTGTGCAGCAAGACACATGCACACCTAATGTCATCATTAAAAAGGGAGCCACGAATTCAAGCAGAAGTAAAGTCTGCGAGAACTGCCTACCAACATGCAGTAAAAAATCGCAAAAGAGAGCTGAAGCAGGAAGCCTGGCAGGCGTTACATCAAGCCTGCCTGATTAAAGATAACATTGGGTTCTGGAAGGCCGTAAATGCCCCTTTCTTTGTAGATAAAGAATCGAATACAATAGAAGTGACAATTACTGAAAACGCATGGGTAACCTATTTCAGTGAGTGTTACATGGCAGATGCTTAAAATGAGGCCGTGAGTACAAAACGAATAGATGGAGCTCTTGATATGGCCCAAAAAACTTTCCCTCTAAAAACTTTCCCTCTAAATGTTAAATTTTCACTGACAGAAGTCCAACTAGCTATTAATAATAGTGCTGCTGGGAAAGCGCCAGGACCGGATGGGGTCCCAGTAGATGTATATAAATCTAACATAGAACTATGGGCCCCACTTTTAACCAACGTCTTAAACAGCTGTAATAAATATGGGTTTTTCCATACATGGCAAGAGGCCATTGTGATTCCTATTTTTAAAAAAGGCGACCGTAGTGATCCAAAATGCTATAGACCAATTTCCTTACTGGATTCACTCATGAAGGTCGTCGGGAGGGTTATACTTAATAGATTGCAGTCCTGGGTGGAAGACCAAGGTATCTTTTCACAGTTTCAATATGGGTTTAGGGCAGGACTTGGCACGACGCAGCAAGGCCTGAATTTAGCGCTGATAATATCTAAGTACGTAACGCTAAAAAAGAAAAAGTATTCCTATGTTTCATAGACTTAAGTTCGGCCTTTGATTGTCTGAATCACGAGAAATTATGGTCCATATTACTGCAACTGGGAAGTGAACCAAAACTGCTCGATTTTATAAAGGAATTATACTGGGGATCTGGGGCAAGGGTGCGGTATGGAAACAAGGGCGAATGCACATCTAAATTTTATATAAAAAGGGAGTGAGGCAGGGATGCATACTTGCACCTTTCCTATTTAATTTATATATAAATAGTGTAGCCTCCCACCCTATGGAAGATCAGCATGATCATCCCAGAATCAAGAATGCCCCAGTCCCCATATTATTATATGCAGACGATGCAGTAATTATGGCTCGGACACAAGTTGGCCTTCAAAGATCACTGACTAAATTTTCACAGTACATGAGTGATAGAGGCCTAAAGATAAACCTAAGTAAGACCTTCAGCATGTGTTGCACTACAAAGAAGACCTTAAAATGTAAGACCTTTCTCTCAGATTCAAAAATAGCTACGCCAGAGACATTCTCCTACCTGGGCATTAATTTTAACAAAAAGGGAATTGGTCTTTGGCAGTGCAGGCAATCGGGGTTGTTTGAAACTTTGCTAATAAATTAGGGGGCCGCCCCGTCCCAGTATTAGTGGACATATTTAAAACTAAATGTGTGTCCACAGCGATGTACTGTGCAGGGATATGGGGGATAAGTTCATATTATACAGTTTTGCGAAAATAAATTCCTCCCTTATCTATTAGCCGTCCCTCAGTCCACTTCTACGCTTGTGTGCCATCAAGAACTAGGCATACACTACATCTCAGACCTTATTAAGGTTGATCCCATTTTGTTGTGGCATAAAGTGTGGTCAACTGATGAGACAGGCCTGAATAGAGATGTAATACTGGATTGTCTTAGTTTAGAGGGGACCTCAAGGATTCCCTGGTTTAGGTATCTAAAGAGATTTTTGACTGATATTGGGCATACAGAATATTTTGACTCCCCGGAATGTTTAACAACAGCCTCTAGGATGAATTTGAAACACATTTGCTTGCATTTTCTAGAAAGCAAACGTTATACTGAGGAGAAAAGCAAAATATCGGTCATGGAGAACCATTTGATTCTCCAAGGGTAGGGTATACAGCCATACTTGACGCAGGTCAAAAGTTGTTATTCTCGTATGCTACTGGCAAGATTCAGGGGGGGTACCTTTTTTAGAATGATTACGTTTCCGGACTTAAACTGTTGGTCCAAAAACCTGCTATCATGTCCTTGCGATGACGTATCAGAACAGTCCACTCTACATTGTACACTTTTTTGCAAATTCTACACTTTGCCAAGGAAAAGATTTCTAATATCATACTGGGGTATGAGGCAATGTAGGACTGCGCTAAGGAAATTGCAAATGCTGGAAGATGAACTGATTATGTACCTTGTGTCATTTTTTTAAAAATCTATAATAATATCCAGGATTAAAATGAATTAACCCATCACACATTTTTGGGGTAATTACTGTGACTCACCCTTTGAAATGTTCTTTATTTTTAACTCAAATGATTTTATTCACATAATGAATTAATGATGCTAATGTATATTTATTGTTTTATTGTGCTTTTATGATTTTTCTATCAAAATCGAATAAAACTGTTTTTGGCTTGACTTGACTTGACATGCTGTGGTATTTTCAGCAACTGGTGACAATTCTAAAAAATGGTAAACAATCTATCCTTGGAAGAATACATGCCTTCCTTTTTTGTTTTAGTGCTGCTTATAGGTCATTGAGAAGCTGCACTGGAGATTATATTTGATTTCTTAAAGTTGATGTGCAAGTCTAGGCGATAGAATAAGTTGGTGGTGGTATTGAAGTCCAACTGAGTCTGTTGTGCAGAGCATTGTTTCCCAGGTAGGGACAGACTCATATCTTTCCCCTCCTAAGGTGAGCAGCCACTACAGCCATGAACTTTGAGAAAGTTCCTGCAGCAGAAGGGAAGAACTTTGCATTGATAATGGGACTGATTTTCACGAGTCTTAGAATCCTTCATTCAGATGGTTCGGACGAGTTCTTCCCCTCTTGGTTCTCTACATACCCACAGCAAGACGTACATCAGACTGCAAAAGCAAGAAGTGAGAAGTGCAAAAGCACCCAGGATCTGAGACAACATCACTGTATCCATCAAGACTGCCTAAATAGTTCTCTGGTAACTAACCTCAATTCTGTGAGGTGATTATTTACACACCCTCCCTCGAAAGTGGTGAATAGAGTAGAACGACTGGAGATTTTATTGTTTTGATTGTAAGAAAGACTTCCCTAATGAGTCTCATTGCTTCTTTTGCCCTCCTTCTTGACTGGTTCTGCAGTGGTTCTGGCTTGCTGCTTCTGTTGAAGTCATTGAGTCTGAGGATATAAGGACCTATGAAGGGATAGAACCCTCTGCCTAGGCTGGTACCTATTGTGTCTGTGTCTGAATTGAGAGCAGTAAAATGTTTCCTTTGCACCACTGCCTTTAGTATTTCCTACCCTTTCTTCATACACTCCTTCTGCTTATCCACATGAGGACTGCCCTGTTAAAGGGGAGATTCATTTTCTTGGGTTCTGGGTCTAGATTGGTCTGGTTAACCTCAGACAAGATTACTGAGGGAGTGCGACGATGTGACAAAGCTCTGTGACAACAAGACCTGCAGAAGCAATATGACATTTATTTGGAGACTATCAGGCCTACCTGTACTACCGTTAAAAAGTCCTGTCTTCTATTTTTTGGCAAGTCGTCTGCAAAGTCAGTATGTGATTCCTAATGAGCTCAGTCATATTGCCCCAACAAAGCTGATGCAGTAGGTGTTATAAAGGCTATAGCCACAGAATCATTCACTTCGCTTTCTATTGTATCAACCCTCTTACTTTTTCCCTCTGGGGGCACTAATTTCAGGAGAAGAAGGGTATCTCTTTCTTACAGTCAAGACTCACCAAGTCTGGCTTAAGCTCTAGTCTCAAACAAATTGGTCCTGCTCCGAAGGTCTGTATCTATTGAGAAGCCTTGTAGTAGCAGATCTGATTGTAGCTGGAGTCAGGGACTCTTCTTGAGCTAACTTCACCAAACCTGAGACCAATGATAAGATGGGTTAAGCGAAAGCACTTGGTTGCAAAGTATCAATTTTTATTGAGACAGCCTAATTGGGGCCTCCATTTATATTTTCAGCTTTGTGGTCCCTCTTATCAGGACATCTTGAAAAGTAATGAAATCATCCACAGAACACATTCCTATAGAAGACACTGCTGGAGATGTTTGTTCATACAACATCAATGCTTTGGTTTCCTAACAGTCCCTACACAGATCCAGGAACACTGTGGTGAATGGAAAGAATGCATTTATTGAAATATGGAAGGCTAATATTGTTAGATAGCTTTTTGAGCTGGCTAATTATCAGAGGGTTATCAAATTACAACTTCTGTTTTAAAAAATGTAACACACATAGTGGTGCGGTATCTAGGATCCCTAATACTTGTTCAGATGAATGGCACCAAGCCTGTTATATTCTTCTCAATACAAAATACACAAACTACACTAAGAAAAGGATACTTTACCAAAAAAGTGTTTATTTTAACAGGCACACCCTTATCTTACCTGTGCTAAGAGCCAACACTGGTCAGGTATATAAAAGCCCTACTGCACCAGAGGGTGCCATTTAGTTTTTTTAAAACAAGCTGCTACGTTTCAGCTTCCAGAGCAGCCTGATGGATTTTTACTTTAATGATGATCAGCACACAGGAACATTGCAGGAAAGGGTAAGTAAAACAAGCCAAAAGTCTAATTTTACTTTCACAGAATCAGTGTTCGGGGGCATATCTCAGCCTCACTGATTCTTTTGGGAGAGGTATTGTTGGAGAGAATCTCCCGTTTCCACTGCTACCTCTGGCCAGTGGATCCCTACTAGGGGATTGCCACAGGAGAGTGATCCAGTAACAGGTACCCGCCCACTAGGGATTGTGAAAGCAGCCGCTTAGGCAAAGGCCTGTGCTCCCCCAGCACATTTGATGATTACAGTCTTGGGTATATGCGGGTAATACCGCTGATCTGCCCCCATGGGTTGGGGGCGAAAAGCCCACTAGACGCCAAGGAAAGATTTTTTTTAATATAGCTATGGGCTGCCAATTAGGCATCAGTCTTTCTGCACCCTGGTGGGCAGATGGAGGTAATTACCCCGGTCTTTTCCCTGGAGAAGGGGGCAGAAATTCGACTAGATGCCAGGGAAACATTAAGTATTTTTAAAACATAGGAGTGAGGACTACCGATCATATACCCCTATCTCAAAAACAAAGCAGAACACCTTTCTGCCCCCTCCAGGGAAGAATGGGGGTAGTTTCCCCACTTTTGCCACTCCGGGAAAGCGGGCGGTTCACATAGCTCTCTAGACACCAGTGTGTTGTTGCCCCTTCTTTGGAGTCGCTGGTCTCAGTTCAGAGAATTACATCCTCCCAATAGACTTTGTGGAATCCACTGGCTTCCCCTTTCTTCTGCCTGGAGGAGTGCAAGTACGCTAACCTCACCATAGTTATTCACCACTCATAGCTATGTGACTATCTGGCCTATAAGTGTTCTTAATGACCTCACGCCCCACTCAATTTCCATTGTGGTTGTATAGTTAGTACCCTAACTGCACCAAAGCCCTGAGTTCCCCCTGTTGCAGCTGGAACAAAGTAAGAGAGGCCCAATGGACTCCCTCAACACCACCCAACCAGTCACCACTAGCAACCTGGAACAGGCATGCAGGCTGGTGCCGAAGTAGACATGACTCATGGAGCGTATAGTTCCTGGTGAATAACCACATTAGAGGTGCAAGGGGAGGGGGTGCTCAGGATTCTATAGTAGCCAAGTATATGCCACAGAACAAGATAACAACATGTAACACAAGAATAGGGCACTCCTTCTGTGCCTCACAGAAATCTTTCCTGGAGGGACCTTCATTATAGATGCTGAGCTTTAGTGTAGTTATGAGATGCTAAAACAGGTGTTGTCACTCTAAAACACAATACTGCACAATACCTGGACAATAGTTGTTACACTGTGAGGTGATGATGAGTTGTTTTGTCACTGGCTTTGTTCCGCACCCCAATGTCATCACAAGAGAGCAAAGTAGGCAGCGATTGCAATCCCCTTGTAGGCCTTCAGTATCATCAAGCACTGACTCTGCTTCTGTAATCCTGGCCAACTTGTCTCCCAAAAAATGCTGCAGCACCACGATGAGACAAGCTTAGGGAAAGGAGCTTTTATTCAGTTTCTTAAGCCCTGTGGCAGATGGTACATCCCCTTGGACAGCCATTTCAAGCTGGCCAGACAACAGCATCTCATTCTTTTGTAACATCATTGAACGTTTCTAGAATTACCAATAGAAGCTGCAACACACCCCCTCCCAATAATATGCAGCTAATGTAGCCACTAACAGACCTCCTATTCAAATAATACTAATAATAATAATTCAAGGCAGTGTTGACCCGATGTTATCAGATAATCTAAGAGAAAGCACCTGTGCAGGATCCAGGACTGTATTAAACTCAAGAACATATGAAGCAAACTGCCCAGATAACAGACAGCAAATAAATCAGCCTAGTTGATTTAATAAGACCTAAATCAAGAAGGGACTTGTGCCTTCAAGTAGGTTTTGAAACCATGAAGGTTTATCTAATATTAAAGTGCAATACAGAAGCAAAAAATAATAGTCAAAATCCACACTGAATCAATATAGGTAATTATTTGCATGAGACTCAGTCAAATTGCAGCAAAGAGAATGAAATGAAGTACAATCTTACAGTAAAGTCATAATCAGGAGGCAGACTAACATGGGTCCTTTCTCTAAAGCCAGGGCAAACCAGACATGGCTCACATCCAAAAACATCTGTTTGTGTAGCAAATTTCACAATGATAATCACATTGTCAGCATAAGGTGTTTGTGTAATTGTGGACAATTGGCAAATAGCATACAACATGATATGCAGTGTGATTTAACACCATCCCACACACCTCCTAGTTGAATATTACCTAATGCAATCAGATGTCTCAGTACAAATCAAGTTACCCTTAAACACTTAAAATCTCAAAAAAGGAAAGTGGACCACAGTATTGTAGACAGTAGGATCCTTGAAATGTAGTAAAGTCTTCCTCTAGCCTTCTTCTAGAAAAGCATGTCAACACAGAGAAGAAATAAAAACGCACATCATGGCTGCTTCAGAATTCAAAAAGGAGTTTATGTCTGGTGTGCACCTAGTTTTGCCAAGTACAGGAAAATACAGTTTTGCAAAGCACAGTTTTTGTTTTAGCGCAAAAATATAACAATAGATACATTTAAATAATTTGAAATCATCTCTCTCAGCAGTAAGGCTTTAAAAGCTAGAATGTTCATATGTTCAAGGCAGTATAATTGTGACGTGTACAATCAAGATCTATTTGGGTGTAAATTATGAACTGTGGCAATACCCCAGTGCAACATGACATCCCTGCACTCGTTCTTCAGTGAATGTTCGAGCACAAAGTTGAGTGCAGAACATTGGCTGCAAAAATATCAAGCCATGATGGGGTCTGAAGCTGTATTGTCAATGCAAGTACATTGGTAAGTCTAGATTTAGGATCATATTTACTAAGATTTCACGCAGCTCAGCGAGTCACCTTTCTGTGCTGCACTGCGTGATAGGGAAAGGGCAGGAATGCACCGTACTTAACACTATATGGCACATTTCTGTCATTTCCCAGTGCTGGTGCAGAATGTGGTGCCTAGTACTAACACAGGCCCCCTTGCACCATGGTGTGAGGGTGCCAGCGTTGTAAGCAGGATTGCATTTGTACAGAAATGGACACCTTCCTGCATGAAAACGATCCCCGAGGTATTTTCCTCTTTCTATTTGTGCTGCAGAATGGAGCACAGATAGAAAGAGGGAGTAACAAGGAGAAATACAGATACTTCTCCTTGTTACGGCTTATGTGGGAAGGCATAGTATTCTGACGCATTCTCAGGTCTTCTAGTAATGATAAATATGGAAATACTTCAGAATCAACGGGTGGACGCGAGGGACCCTCCACCCATGGAGTGCCTTCCCAGGGCAGAGTAACACAATGCATCCATTGCACTGTGTTGTGTTTCTCTGGATTTCTCAAGCCACTCAGGGCAAAGCACGGTGGCCTTGCGCGACTTGATTATTCAGAGGTTTTGCATCACCTTTGGGCCCCTTTGCATGGTGAAAGGGCGACAAAAAACTTACTTCAATAAGCCTCTTAATATTTTTACCTCCACACCGATGTGCCTTGGTGATATACATGTTGTCAAGATACATAGATGTGAAGTTAAGAATAGTAAATGTAAACACAAACTTATATATACCTACATTGAAGAGACCATGGTAGCCAATATTCTGCACTTGGTATTGTTGCAGGTCGATAATTTGCCACTCAGTATTGTGCTATGAGTCTGAGGTGTTTACTTGTTTTCCCATTAGATAGTCCTTGGTGTTCAGCTCAGGCCTAAGGAGGATGATGTAGACTTTAGGGATGAAGATACAGCCTAGCAGTCCAGAGCTGGAAGTAAAAATGGCAAAGATCTCCACGGCCACCATGTACCTGCCCTTGGTGCTCAGATATGCTGGGATGAAGGAGACCCAGACGCTGCAGAACACCAGCATGCTGAAGGTGATAAACTGGGCCTCGTTGAAAGTAGCCGGTAACTTTCTAGCTACTGAGGCAACAACAAAGCTAAGAAGAGCCAAGAATCCCACATAACCAACCAGAGCAAAGAACGCAGCAACAGAACTTTCGTTACATTGTAAGATCATTGTCCCGGTTTTTGATTTGGTGTCAGTGTCTGGAAATGGAGCAGAGAGAAGGAGCCACACAGTGCATATCACCACCTCGCCAAGTGAGCAGCCAAGAATTACAAAGATGGACAATTGAGGGCCCACCCACTTTCTGAGTTTACTGCCTGGCTTTGTGGCATTGAAAGCAATGATAACTGTGAGAGTTTTTGCTAAAACTGAAGAAACAGCAATAGTGAAAATGATCCCAAAGGCAGGTTGACGAAGAATACAGGACTTCTTGGAAGGGCGACCAATAAACAAAAAACAGCAGAGGAAGCACAGCATGAGGGAGAGGAGGAGGATGTAGCTGAGATCCCGATTATTGGCTCTAACCAGAGGTGTGTTGCTGTGTTTCATAAAGATTCCCAGCACTCCAGCAGTGATGATGATAAACAAACTTGTAATGGAGGTTAAGGCAACTCCCAGAGGATCCTCATAGGATAGGAACTCTACCACCCGTGGAATGCAGGAATCTCTCTTCTGATTCGACCACTGGTCTTCAGGGCATGATAGGCAGTTTGGCATATCTGCATGAAAAGAACATTGTTCAGAATAACAGAAGATGCTTTCAAGTAGGGAAAAATAATAGGGATGAATGGAATGTGACAAGGTGAAGTAATTATGACCTGTCCAATGGCTAGCTATGCACTTGTATGCCGGTGTACTGTCTGTGGAACATGCACACTGGGTCTTGCAACTCATTAACAAAAAGACATGGACTATGCATCTCCATAGAGGCTGCCGGGAGGACAGTCTGAGGAATAACTGACAGCTTGTGGTGGTCACTCTCCAATCTTTGAGCGTGTTATAAAATCCTTCACAAACCAAGGAATAGTACCAGAATATTTTTAAGTTATTGGCTGGTGGCCCGACTGCTCATGGAGCAGTGTAAACGAAAAAAATAAAATGATAATAACTGAAGGTATTATCATTTTTATTGTATGTTCAGGCAAGGGCGGGGCAGGGCTTGGTCCCCTGACTTCGGGTAGGAGGATTAGTTTTGGGATGGCCAAACATTCATGCGCACTTTGCATGTTCGCCATGCAGGCTGCTTTACAGCCTGCATGCAGAACATGGCCAGGCCCCCATTACCTAGCTAAGTGCCGAACCACGGAGCTCAGACCAATCACAACACTGTATTGCAGCGTTGTGATTGACTCAGGGGAGTCTGGGTGCTCACCAATCACAATGCTGCATTGCAGTGTTGTGATTGGCTGTGGGGAGCCTTGGTGCCTCCCGTTCCCCGTAAGAGACTCACTTGATGTGGGAGAGAAGTCGGTGAGATCAGGCTAGTGTTTTTTTTTTTCATTTTTTATCCCAACTCCCAGCCACCTGCCACCCTGTACCTTACCGGCCGTTTCTGGCTGTATAATGTGCGTACACTCTTCGTGACTACATAAATGTATGCATGAGGGTTTAATGGTCTTTTATGGGGGGATTGCACAAAGGCAACAGGAAGTTTCTCTTTTTCACAGAGGCATGCCCTCAAGCAATAGAATAATACCAAGATTTGAATGTTTGTAATAGAAGTTTACAACTGTCTTTAGAGAAGGGATCATATAGCTGGACCTGTAACGTCAGTTTGGCCCATGCTTGCAAAACGTCCCCATGTTGTATTTTCACTGGTGCTGCTAGTTTGGAAATGTGGCCCCTTCTGCTATACTATGTGACTATCCCAGTTTTTCAATCTAATCTCCTGACCTTATATACGCCTCTTAAATATAAAGGCCCCTCCACTGCACTATATACACAATCTTGAAATGACTCCTTTCCCTATTCTTGAAAACCAATACCTCAATGCAGAGCGCTCTTTGCTTGAAATAACGTTTCCACTATAAATATTCAAACCCTTAAATAGAGAAATATCTTACTATAAACCTCAAAAGTCTAATATGTTTGGACACTGAAGACATGAGCACAGGCAAACCTTGGATTTTTGCCAATGTGTTACGTTTTCTCAACCACAAGTAAACATTATATACCGTAGCAACAGTGTCATTTCATTACACCTCTATCAAAGAATAGTAGGCCTAACACACATAGAGGGGCACACATTGGATCTCAGATTCACAAGCTCTCCTAACCTACAGACTCAATCCCCCATGCCTCAGAACTGGACAGACCTTTTCTCTATTAAATTTCATCTCCATGTGAGAGAGTCTCTGGACCTCAAGACCATGTGTCCTAGAAAGGTCGTACAATGGAGAAAGATGTCTCTAGTACTTTACGTCTCATTTTACTGCCTCCCTCCCTACTGCTCACAGAGATATTCATCTTGATTTTAATGATTTTGAGGAACCATTTCCCTAGGCATTATAAGTCATCGCTCCCCAAAAATATAGCCATCTCAAAACTTAGAAAGCCATGTCTCCCTGGTTCTCAGAGTCTCTAAAGGAAGAAAAAATAGTCTGCAGAAAGCTGGAACACAAGTGGAAAACCAGACAAACTTGTGCAGACAAACTCACCAAGCAGCCTTAGGCATTTACCATAGAAACATCAAAATAACTAGAAAGTCCCATATAGTGAACAGACTTAACAACATTGGAAATACGACAAAGGAATTATAATGATCGTATTTGAATTTACCATACATTTGACATGTGCCTATTCTGTCCCAGAATCACAGTCTCTTTGTGATGACCTTGCCAATAGTTTTGAAGAAAAAAATTCAAAATTTTATGACACTCTGTCAAATGGTCCCACACAGGCACTGCGGCTTCACCTGCCTTTTAATCGTCTAATCATCCCACTCTTCTGGAATATTTGATGTAGTCTCTCCATAGCAATTCTAGGTTCTAATTAATAATATTAAATCAGGCCCATCAGAGGATTCTTCTCTTCCTTATATCATTGCTACCTTGGTCCCAGCACTCCTTCCTACTAATATGGATCTGTTTATTTACTCCGTGAATATGGAAAACATTCTCACAAAAAGGAAAGCAGCACTTTTGAGACCTTTTGTATATAAACCCACGGCAGACCTTTCAAATTATAGACCAATATCACTTCTTCCTTTTCTCAGAAAAATTATGGAGACTGTTGTAATGAAACAGGTGATGTCTTTCTTGGAAACTATTAGACCATTCCCAATCTGGTTTCTGGGCTTCCCATAGTATAGAAACTGCACTTGTAGATGTTCTGGACACCATTAGACTCTCCCTTGATGAAGGCCACCCAGCCATACTGGTACTACTAGATTCACCAGCAGCATTCAACACCATCTCACATTCTTTTCTAGTCCAAAGACTGGTTGAGATTTGTGTTGGCTGAAAAGCCCTGGGTTGGCCTTCAAAAGGGGGGACCCCAGGCCTCATCTTTGAGCCCCACCCTTTTCAATATCTATGTGGCACCCCATGCGAACAAAACTCAACTTTTAATAACCAAGGGGAAAAATCCTGAATCTACTAAAATACGTTTCAGGGAATGTATGAAGAAATTAGCCCACTGGATGTCATCCACTTGCCTTCAACTATGTACAGGAAAGACTGAAATTCTGCTCTTTGAAAAAGCTTGATCCTTGAGAGAACAAGGAAAGAAAAGAGAGAACAAGAAAAAGCTTTCTCCTTTTGGTCTGAGGACTGGTGGCTGCTGGAACTGGGGCCACCCCTGATCCTAAAATGATAGTTACAAATCATGGCATACTGACTGATGACGTCCTCTCTACGAAAGAACAAGCAAATTCTATCTTTGGGTCCTACTTTGGAATTATGTGACTTTTCGGGAGAGCTTTTCAATGGCTACCTCTCCATCACTCAGGCATTTATTGTAAGTCAACTAGATTATGTAAATGCCCTTTTTGTTGCTGAAAATGAAGCTCTCCTAGCCAAACTTCAGGTGGTACAAAACACAGCTGTCTGCCTGATCTGTAATTTGCCTTCTCGTGCCCCATCGGAGCCCCCACTGACATGTTTGCATTGGATCCCAATAAAAAAGCGCTCCCTTTTTAAACTCCTCTCCCTCGTACATAAGTCTCTCTTCGGAAACTGTTTACTCTACCTACGTAATGAGGTATAGTTTTATATACCCATGAGCAACCTCAGATCCAGTGGGCAACTCTTACTTCAACCCCTCCATATCCGTACTGTCTTATATGGGGGCAGATCCTTTTCATATTTGGCCCCCATCACTGAATCCAGTTACCTTTGTACATACAAACCTTCCCGGATTTTGCTCAATTTAAAAAAATCCTCAAAACTTTGCTCTTCTAAATCCTTTTGGTATTGCTGTTCTGTTCTGGAATGCATTGGCGCTGAGAGACCCTCTTGGAGGGAATTTGTTTCCACCTAATAACTGCAAATATTTTTTCACTAACTTGTATTATCCAACATTTTACTTTTTGTTTCTGCCACACTTCTTGAAAATGGGACTCTTAAGGGGAAACATCTTCAGTGTTACAGAGATATAGTAATTTAGCTCTGGTTGGCTGCATTGGACTCAAGAATCAGGAGTCACAAAACTCTCAAGGAGTCGTGCAAGGTTCCCTTCTATAAATCATACTGTGTACAACTGTTTGGTATGCATTTATTAGGAGCTCCTGCTTTCTATGATTCAGGTGACCTCAAAGTGAAATGGTACCTTCTTACTGTTACATGTGCCAAGGCATGGTAGGGTTCTATTTAAACAGAACCTTTCCGATCTCACCTGGACACCATGGGTGTCCAGGTCATGACGTAGTAACCATGCTGCTCACTACACTTGGTTAGGCATGGCACTGGGGAGAAAAGACTGTAGGAATGCTTTGTAATTACCCAGAATCCCCTGCGGCGAGGGGATTACTAGTCAAGATCCAGCACCGGGAGGCGCATAAAACTCCCCAAGTCCCCATGCAGCGCGAGACACTCTTTTGACCACAGTTCCTGGTGTTGCCTGCTCTGTTTTTCCGGGTCTCTTGCCTCCAGCTGCCTCTGCTGCCTTGCGGGGACCGTCGCTGTTTGCTTGCAGTTGCGGCCCACTACCACCGGTCCCGAGGTCTCTGCGCCGGCCAGAGGGAACTACACTACCCAGAATCCTCGGCGGTGTGGGGATTACGAGTCAAGACCCAGCGGCAGGAGGCGCATAAAAATCCCCAAGGCCCCATGGTGGAGAAGTGTGGCTCAATGATTAGAGCGGCAGAACCTGATGCAGAGGTCTAGCCCGGGACCAGGGTTCAATTCCCCGCCTCGGCGGGTCTTGGGCTCACAAATCCCACGGACCCGATAATTCTCACCCCAGTGCCTATTCCAATCATGGAGTCCCACTCTGCAAATCTGGGCAATAGCTTGCTTAATCTCCACAATGGCCCCCACAACGCTAAGGATGTTTGGCTTCCACCTCGGGGGTGCCCAGGAGTGGATGCCTCACAGGGAAAGCCAGGATGGGTTCCACAGCGGTATTCGTACAAGCGCCTTGAGACCCTTGCGGGTGAGTAGTGCGCTATACAAGTATCAATTTACAAATAAAAATCCCCAAGGCCCCACTGTAGAAGACAGGTTGCCTTAATAAATCCAGGACAAAGGTTATCTTCAGAAGAAAGGTTTAATCCATAAGGTTTCCAATCACAAGAGGAGCGCCTCATCAGCCAGGAGTCCGAGTTGTAACTGAAGACACACAACGGACACCTGGCTTCTGAAGGCTCCCTACATTCAAAAGAATACATGTATACATTCCCCAGCATGCGACCTACATTCCCAGCATGCGACCCACGCATGCGATACCACGAGGTAAGCACACGAGTACATTACACTACATCACCTTCCCCCTTATACAAAAACACAAAGAAAAAGAGGTAAAAATCAAAAGGAAATAAATTCATTATATCTCGCAGGGGGTTTTCTGATACGACCGCTGAGACTATAAGAAGGGACAGCAGGGATGACCGCAGGACCTGGAGAAGGAGAGGAATCATTTGAAGAAGAAAGAGGAAGAGAATCCGAACCAAAATTTGGTTGTAACCAATGCGACCAATCACATCCCTCCTGAGTAGACACATTTTTCCTCTTAGAAATAAGAGCAGCTTGATCCGCAGTCAACTTTGCCAATTGTCTCACATTCCACCAGCCTTTGTCCCCCAAGAAAACAGCATTCTTGCTGACTTTACCAACTTGAACAGGACTCGAAAACATAGACAAACCTTTAGGAACTTTATAAGGCTTTTTGATCATAACCCAATCTCCCACAAGCATTTGTACATCCCGCACACACTTAACTCTGTCAAAGTTCTCTTTCATCACCGCCTGTTTCTGTTTGACAATAAAGTCAATGTCATTCCGAGTTAAAGAATATTGATTGTCCTCTACCTTACCTAACCACGCAGGGAACAACGGAGAATGTAGTTTCCTACCCCGCAACAATTGAAAGGGAGACAATTGAGTCATACAATGAGGAGAAACATTATAATTCCAAATCTTTTTTTCCAAAAACTTAAAAACATCCACACCAGAGGCTAGAGCTGTCTGAATTCCTTCTTTCAAAATCTTATTGCCACGTTCTACTAGTCCATTGGAGGAAGGAGAATAAAGAGCAACTTTCAGTTGCTTCACATCATGAGCTTTCAGGAATTTGCACATTTTATCCGAGACAATGTGAGTCCCATTATCAGTCACCAAGACTTGAGGAGCTCCCTCCAATAGAAACACCCTTTCCAAAAAAGAAATAGTATTATCTGAATCAGGAGCCTCTACAAATCTATAATACATCCACTTCGAGAAGTAATCAATTGCTAAAATAAGGTATTTTTTCCCTTCAGGAAGTACTTTATACGGACCAGAAAAATCCAAAGCAACCTTCTCCCAAGCAACCCCAGGAAATTGAGAAGGTTGTAATGGAGTCTGGTGAGTCTTCCAATGTTTATCAGACAATAAACATTCCTCACATTCGTCAACAGTTGCTCTTACTTGGGAATCAATACCCAGCCACCAATAATGAGATTTGATTCTCATACAAGTCTTTGTCACCCCTAGATGACCCTCGTGAGCCAGCTTGACAATAATGTTTCTTAAACCACTGGGAGGAACAAACTTATCACCCCTCAACAAAACACCATCTTTCACTGAAAGTTCTTCAGCCACTTGGGCAAAATTCCTTAAATCCCCTGTTAAATTTCTGGCCTCCGGCCAAACATTAGAAGAGAACTCCAAAGCTTGAGACAAAATGCCATTTTTCTCACTAGCCTCCTTCCAATCTTTTTCAGAAACAACAGAATTCCATTCCTCAACAGCATCCACCACTGACACACATTCCACATCCTCCTCCACCATATCATCATCATCGTCTTTATCCATTAACACCCTGGACAAGCAATCTGCTCTGAAATTCTTACCCCCAGCAATATGCCTTAATTCAAAGTTAAACTCCTGAAGTTTAGAGACTAGTCTAGTCAATCTAGGAGAAAGACTATTAGAACCTGAAACCTTGCTAAAGATAAATGAAAGGGGTTTATGATCAGATAAAATCACAAATTTGCGGCCCCAGATATACATTTTAAACTTTTGGGCCGCCCACACACAGGCCAACGCCTCCCTCTCAATCGTGCTATAGTGTTTTTCAAAATCTTTCAAAGATCTAGAGGCAAAAGCCACAGTGTGCTCTTTACCCTCCACCTGTTGACATAACACAGCTCCTAGGCCTTTCATACTAGCATCTACAGCGATAATACAAGGGGAATCGTCCCTGAAAGCCTGAAGGGAACGTGCAGAAACAATCAACTCCTTTACTTTAGCAAAAGTCGCATCTAAATCTTTGGTCCAAATAAACCTCTAACCTTTTTTAAGGAGCAAACGCAGGGGTTCCACCACCTGTGCATAACTTTCCACGAACCTGGCATAGTACTCTGCCAGTCCCAAAAATGAACGAAGAGCATCTTTATCACTTGGAGGCTTAGCCTCCATCAGAGCCCTAACTACAGAAAACTTAGGCCTAATGCCAGATTCAGAAATTGAATGACCCAAGTACTCCAATTCGGACACCCCAAACTTGCACTTGTCCTCTCTGGCAGTCATTCCTTTACTCCCCAGAATGGACAACACTTTTCTCAACAAGATATTATGCTCATCCATCGTCTTTGCAAAAATCAAAATGTCATCCAAATATGCTTGTACCCCCACCAGATCCCCAAACAAAGAGTCCATCAATCTTTGAAAAACACTGGCCGCTGAAGCTAGCCCAAATGGTAGCCTCAGAAATTTAAAAGCTGCGAATGGTGTAACAAAGGTGGTTAACTCTTGTGAATCCTTAGACAAGGGGATCTGATGGTAAGCGGACTTTAAGTCCAACAGTGAAAACCATTTGGCCCCACCTAGATTTGCTAACAGCTCTTGAATTTTAGGAAGGGGATGACAGTCAACCTTAATGTCTTTATTGAGACCCCTGAGGTCCGCGCATAGCCTGATCTCATTATTTTTCTTGCATGCTATGACGATGGGGGCGACCCATTGGGAAGAATCTGAAGGTTCTATAATTTTGTCTCTACATAAATCCTCCAGCATTTTCTTAAGTTCCGTCCTGACACTAAGAGGAACTGGGCGAACCTTATGAAAAACCGGAGATGCCCCCGGAATTAATCTAATCCTGTGTTCAGCCCCTTTTACTAGACCAATTTTGTTACTAAACACATCTTTAAACTCATTTAAAAGATCAGTTCTGTCAATTTTTGCATCTTCTACAAAACAGATAGGGAACTCTCGCACCTTAATTGGATTCTCATCTCCTGGGACAAGATATAACCCCATTTTAGCCAGGTCCTTCCAACCTACGATATCCTTCCCTTTTATTGCCACATAAATTTTAGTAACAATAGATCAACCTAGAACTTGAAGGTTTGCTAAGAAAAAGCCTAACATATCTATATCTTTCTCTCCAAAAGCTTTCGGATTGATATCAGATTGACTTAATTTTATACCATTTCCCCATTTGTCAAAAAATGTAGAGTCCCTGAGAATAGTAATGGGAGCACCAGAGTCCGCCATTACTTGCAGCTTAATATTGTCAATCAGAGCTTCACATAAAGGTCCTTTAATAGGTTCCGAATCCTCACTATCAACCATTAACATCAGATTATCAAAGTTGTCACAACATTCATCCATGTCTACATAGTTGACCTTAACAGATTTCTTTTGGAACCTGCAAACCTTTTGAAAATGTCCTACTTTTTTGCACAAAACGCAGCGTTTATTAACAGCAGGACACCCCTTGAAATTCCCAATGTGAAATTTAGACCCACATCTGAAACAAAATTTTTGTTTGTTTAGATTAACATTTGGTTTACTTTGCCATTTCTCCTTATTTTCTTTACCAGAAACAGCATTTAGACCTTCCTCCGACATTTCTTCAGAAATAAAATTTACTTTAGAGGAAGTATCTGCTGACATCCCTTTCGTACAAATTATTGATCTCTCAATGCTAAGACTAAGATCAATAACTTCAGATAATGATGGATCCTTACAACTGAGAATCCTTTCTTTAACCTTGGGTGAAGCACAATTGAACACGAATTGGTCACAAATATAGTTATCAAGCAAAGGTCTAAAATCACAAGTAATCGCTAACACCCTTAACGCAGAAATATATTCATCAATTTTTTCATCTTCCTTCTGTTTCCTTTTATAGAATTTATGTCTCTCCAACATAATATTAGGAGATTCCTCAAACTGTTTCTTCAACCTCGCAATAGCCTCCACATAAACATTCCACTCACTATCACCAGAATGAGCAGCTGGAGGTGGAATAGGTACGAGGCTCTTAAAAATGCGTTGAGCGGCTAGACCTAAACTACCAAACAGAAGAGCAAACTTTCTAGGAGGAGAATAGTCAGCCGCATCAATCGCCATAATGTGGTTCTCAAACAAGCCAAACCATTCAGACCACAACAAAGTAGGTTTTCCAGGCTTTTCCAGAAAAGGAGGAGGTTAAGTGACTTCTCTGACGGAAGACATGTCCCCAATTAAATAAAGGGAAAAAAAAATCAAATACAGTTAAAACAAAATAATACCTTCCAAATAATCAAATGTTTACAGAGTACAAAATCAGCAGCAAATGTCTCTCTGAAAGAAAAGCTTTTCGTTAGAAGGAACAGAATTAAATTGTAGATCAGGCGTGTGAATCGCCGAAAACGGATCACACGTAGATTGGAATAAAGTAATTGAAGTGAAAAACTTCACTAAAATGGCCGCTGAACATAACGTCTAACGTGCGACGTCATACGCACTCCCAGAATGCAAAGCGGGCACTCCGACGTGAAGATTCCAGGAAGGCGACCTGCGTAACCGAGGACTCCAAGTTCCAGTCCAAGAAGGAAGATTCTAGTAGAGAAGCCCAGCTATGAAGATTCCAGAAAAGAAGAGCAGACGTGAACGCTCTGGGTTCCAGTGGAAGTCTGGTAAGCGCGCAATTTAAAATGTCGAAGCCCTCAGCAAAGGAAGTCCGGTAAGCGCGCAATTTAAAATGTCGAATCCCTCAGATGACTCAAACCCACAGAGTCAAACCAGCAACCATCCGAACAACAAACCACAGACAGTTTTATTCAACTGTGAATAGTCTGGGACGAGCTGGAAGTGTCGGGAAACAAATTAAATAAATAAAAATCCGCTCCTCACAGGTGATAATCCCGACATCAATGTTCATTCAGTGTCACAAAATCCAGAGGTATAGCCACGAAAGATTTCCAAACACCGTAATTTACGAAATCCAGAAAAACGTAAACAGTAGGAAATTATTTTGCGTGGGTCGGTGATGGAAACAATCCCGATCGTCGCCAATATGTAGAAGACAGGTTGTCTTAATAAATCCAGGACAAAGGTTATCTTCAGAAGAAAGGTTTAATCCATAAGGTTTCCAATCACAAGAGGAGCGCCTCATCAGCCAGGAGTCCGAGTAGTAACTGAAGACACACAACGGACACCTGGCTTCTGAAGGCTCCCTACATTCAAAAGAATACATGTATACATTCCCCAGCATGCGACCTACATTCCCAGCATGCAAACCAACGCATGCGATACCACGAGGTAAGCACACGAGTACATTACACTACAACCACGCAGCGCGGGATGCGCTTTTGGCCCTCTGACCTACTGCTACAGTTCCTGGTGTTGCCTGCTCTGTTTTTCCGGATCTCTTGCCTCCTGCTGCCTCTGCTGCCTTGCAGAGACCATCGCTGCTATCTTGTAGTTGCGGCCCGCTACCTCCGGTCCCGAGGTCTCTGTGCCGGCCGGAGGGAACTACACTACCCAGAATCCCCGGCGGTGCGGGGATTACGAGACAAGACCCAGCGCCAGGAGGCGCATAAAAACCCCAAGGCCCCACGCAGAGCGGGACGTGCTTTTGGCCCTATGACCTACTGCCACAGTTCCTGGTGTTGCCTGCTCTGTTTTTCTGGGTCTCTTGCCTCCTGCTGCCTCTGCTGCCTTGCGGGGACCGTCGCTGCTTGCTTGCAGTTGTGGCCTGCTACCACAGGTCCTGAGGTCTCTGTGCCGGCTGGAGGCAACTACACTATCCAGAATCCCCGGCGGCGCAGGGATTACGTCAAGACCCAGCGCCAGGAGGTGCATAAAAATCCCCAAGGCCACACGCAGTGCGGTACGAGCTTTTGGCCCTCTGACCTACTGCCACAGCTCCTGGCGTTGCTTGCTCTGATTTACCGGGTCTTTTGCCTTCTGCTGCCTCTGCTGCCTTGCGGGGACCGTCACTGCTTGCTTGCAGTTGCGGTCCTCTTCCACCGGTCCCGAGGTCTCTGTGCCGGCCGGAGGGATCTACACTACCCAGAATCCCTGGCGGCGCGAGGATTACGAGTCAAGACCCAGCGCCAGGCGGCGCATAAAAATCCCCAAGGCCCCCACGCAGCGCGTCACGTGCTTTTGGCCCTCTGACCTACTTCCACAGTTCCTGGTGTTGCCTGCTCTGTTTTTCCTGGTCTCTTACCTCCTGCTGCCTCTGCTGCCTTGCGGGGACCATCGCTGCTTGCTTGCAGTTGCGGCCCACTACCACCGGTCCCGACGGTCTCTGCGTCGACCGGAGGGAACTATACTACCCAGAATCCCCGGCGGCGCAGGGATTACGAGTCAAGACCCAACGCCAGGAGGCGCATAAAAATCCCCACGTCCGGGGGGAGGAGCCAAGATGGCGGACGGGACGGACGCTTGAGCTCCCGGCTCCGTGAACCGTCTGGCTTCCTTTGATAATCCTGATCAATTCTCCTGACCTGCGCCACTCTACCGCCGTGGAATACCGGCACTGAAGCGATTGGCGTTCTCCTGACACCTTTACCGGCGGGGTTGGCAGCAGACTCGGTGTTTTTTCGACCTCCGGCGCTTCCCCTGGTCCCTGTGTAGATGGCCGCCGCTGGACGCCGAGGGATGTGGACGGGGAGATGAGCTGGAATACCGCCGATGACCGCGGGGGTGAAAACGCTGGCTGTGCGACCGGAGTCGGACCCTTACATCCGGGTCGGACTCCCCCTTGCGCTGACGGTGGCATGGACGACGCTGGAGCCCCCTAAGACTAGCTCTCCTCCGCCACCCTGAAGAGAAGCGGGCGGACTCCATTTTGATGAGTCTTCCCGCAGCGGACGGCCGGTCCTCAGGGTAACTGTGGAGCGCTCTCACCCTGTGCTGTCTCCGACTGGTGCACGGAACTCCCCCGGTGACTACACCCTTGCATCTCTGGCATACGTGGTCGCTTCTGTCTCGCCACTAATTGCCTGCAGTGGAGATGAACATGGCGCCTGCTCTTCTTGCCGAGACGCTGGCTGACCCTGGATTTACAGTGCCTGCGCGCCCATGTGCCCCTGAGCTGACTGCAGTACCGATGGAGCAGCGGGATAGTGCAGACCGACGCTTGACACAGAGAGACCCGACCCGTGGGGATGTCTTGGCCGCCCTCGTGGCGTTACAAGTGGCAATGCGGAGCACTGGCTGGGCGCTGGCCCGGAGACTCGATGAGGCACTGTCTGACACGGGACGATCCCGGCTGGGAGATCCCCCGCCGCCCATGTTTTCTCCTGGAGGGGAAACAATGTTGCAGAGCGAAGGGACGGCGGTGAGGCATTCTCCTGGCTACAATGTAACGTGTCTACCCATCGACAAGGATACAGTTGCGGAGACACCCTTTACTTTGAACGCTATAACTTTGCCTACGAGCTACCTATCGAGACCCAGCTTTTCACTTCCCTTGCCAGATGTTACCCTAGCTGCACCTATCGCTGGAGCTTCTGTGGCATGTTACTGCTGTGTTTGGGACCCTGCGGCACGATACGTCTTCATTGTCCCCTTTCCTCGAGAGCGGCCATCTTGTCTCTTTGTCCTGGTTGAAGGTGACTCGCAGCTATGGACAGGCCTGAACCACATCTGCCGGTCCGGACAGGGGTGATGGTATGCCCGTTGTCGCTTTGGTTGGATCGGCTGGCGGGGACCTGGACTGACACACATTTTGCAATATTGGCTGAGTAGTTTTTAATGTCCTGTTTTTTTGCTACATGTCGCTGTGATTTCTCCTGATGTTTACTTCATCTGCCGGGGGGAGGACTTGTGCTGTGCTGAGGTACTGGGTGTTATCGATTCGGAACCACCGGGTTTACAGTTTTTTGATATTGTGTTGTACATGGCGCAGGATGCATTGGCGGCGCGGGAGTCCGGGAGTTCGGTTGTTGGGTGGGCTCCTCCCCGCTTTTCCTTTTCCTGGGAGTAGTAGGGTAGTGCACTCTTCTTTTTCTCCCTGGGTTCAACCGTGATTTTATGGTCCTTTTTCCTTTCTTCTTTTCTTACTTCTACATTTCGGGTTCTTCTGGGGCGACAGACACACTGCTAGGGGGGGGGTAGGCCATAGACTCGGCATGCGTGTAGGGTGGGGGGTCTTCTTCGGTACGTTTTTTGTTTCTATGGGCCTTCTTTTTCTTTATTCCGTTCTTCTTTCTTACGTGCTTTTTCTAGGGTCAGTGGGTGGGACTGGTGTCAGGAGGGTAGCGGCTAGGAGGCACACTTCGCTGCGTTTCATTATCCTGGTATTCTAGTTTCGTGCCGCCATTTTAGATATGTTTACTGTTAGTGGACTCTCCTGCTGGATGTTACCCATTTATCACATGATCGTCTGTACTGTACACTGATCCGTTCTAGCTTCTGTATCTCCTTATATATAAAATTATTTTAAAATTAACCTTACTATCTCCTGACACTCGGTGCACGTGGATTTACTGTAACACAGGTCGTATGCTTTTACGTGCTGACGTGCCACCGAGTGGACGTATACTTTGCTACCAAGCTTCAGAAGTGTCGAGGCCGGCCGGATGGTTGTAGGCCCGTATTTGTTTTGTGCACAGTGCTAAATAAAGGTTTTCAAAAAAAAAAAAAAAAATCCCCACGTCCCAACGCAGCGTGGGACGCGCTTTTGGCCCTCTGACTTACTGCCACAGTTCCTGGTGTTGCCTGCTCTGTTTTTCCGGGTCTCTTGCCTCCTGCTGCCTTTGCTGCCTTGCGGGGACCGTCGCTGCTTGCTTGCAGTTGCGGCCTGCTACCACCAGTCCTGAGGTCTCTGCACCGGCCGGAGAGAACTACACTACCCAGAAACCCTGGCGGCAAGGGGATTACGAGTCAAGACCCAGCACCAGGAGGCGCACAAAAATCCCCAAGGCCCCACGCAGCGCGGGACGCGTGCGGGCATGACCAGGCGAAGCCCGAACCAAGGGCCGGCACGTCCGTGCCCGTCAGCGTCAGGAGGAGCCAGGGCAGGGCCACCCCTCCGACATGTCAGTTTATAGAGCCTGAAATAACTTGCTACAACATATGATAAGGTACTGTTTCTTGCCCCCGACTTTGCTTTGTAACCTGTGGATCATTGGTGGACTATTGGAGTCGATTATTTTTATCGAGACTTATCTAATTGGATTATCATTTTTGTAAGAAGGGCATACTAAATGCGGAAGCCTAAGTCAATGAGGGTGGAGGAGGGGGCGGTGCCGAGCTTGGGGCCTCTTCCAAACTTTGTAAGAGGAAGAAGGCCAGGAATGCGGTAAGGCATGCAGCCACCAACTGGGTCCTTGATCGTATCGACAGCCTTGTTGAAGAGTGTGAGATTATTCTAGGAAGTGAGACTAGAGTTAATACATCTGGGGGAACTTCTCAGCAGAATGTGGGTGTTGTGGGGGCTGAATGTGGGGGCATTGTTTCGCCTGTCATTCCTGCCATGTTTCTCACAAAACAAAAGGGATTAAATTAATTTGGCTCTGCCCCTAGAGGATCTTCAACTGTAATAACAGAGAGCACGGCAGTTGATGTTATTGATAAATCTGCTCTAATTGATAGCAGCCATTCACTTCTATGTGATAAATGTATTCCTTGTACTAATAGGATTTCTGTTTTAGCAAATGTACATAGTGGAAGTCCTGTGATAGAGACACCGCAATTAATTGATATTGTTTTAGACCCCATTTTCTCAACTTTCAACTTTCTGCCAAATCAAGTAAAAGCACCCCTAGTGGAATTTAACGTTATGGGTAGTAATGTCCCAAATAACGTTCATGATCTGATGAATTTAGTATTCCTTCTAAGGGATGAGATTGAATCCATGAATACTCTGGTAATAAATGTATCTGCTATGGTAGGGTCTCAATTAAGTGAGGGGACATGTTCTATATTAAACACTAGTACAACAAAAGCTAATGCTTTCTCTTTGAAAACTATCAGTGGTAGGCCAAATCCGCCGAGTGAGTGCAGGTTAGCTGGGGATGCAAGTAAAACCAAACCTCCCTTTAGTGGACAGTCTAGGGCAAGTAGACCTACATCGCCCCGGAAAGCCCAAAATAAACCACTGACAACACCTGAACATAGGTTGGCCCATCGGTTGAACATGTTAGGGGGGGAGCACTTGTTACCTAACTCTAGACTGGGAACCATCAGTAAGGCACATAACAGTGATAAAACCCCTAACAGAAGTGAGGGCAGGGAACTTAGTAGTTCATGTAGAACCAACAACATTTTTATGACAAAGGTCCCTAAGTTAGCAATGGGGAGAACGTTTGAGAGTGCAGACTCATTGACCAATAAAGCCATTCATTTGCTACGCCATGTCAGAGGGTACCGATCGGTAATTAGGGATGACATCACCAAAGGCGATTAGGCTTACCTCTGACGTTGATCAATACGATTGTATTGAATTGACTCTAAGGACAGAATTGTTGGCCGAAAATCCATTTGCTCTAGAATTTAGATCCAGCCCACCAGTGCACTCCCTTATACAGCTGAGGAAGTCTTCCTCATTTTCCCAGGATCACTTATTGTTAGAACTGTCTATTTCAGGTAGGGTAGGGCTGACGCCAAACCCAGGCAGAAACCACCATTCTAGTCAGGGCAAGGGAGTCACACGCCAAGATAACCCCTGCTCACCCCCTTGGTAGCTTGGCACGAGCAGTAAGGCTAAACTCGGAGGCAATGTGTAAAGCATTTGCGCCAGCACACAACAGCAACAACATCCTAGGCACACCACAAAAGGAACTCCACACAAGGTTATTATGAAATAACTTTTGTATTGTAAAAACACATCAGATAGAAGTCACACAGGTACATTGTGCCAACTGGCACGAGCAATATTCACAAGGGATTTTTTACAGGACAGGGCCACATGGGCCACTGTAAGAATCAACACTTTAAAAAATAACACTTCTAGAACTTAGAATAAGTATAGCACAAAATAACAGTTATAGATCACATCCAGTAACTACTGGGAACAGGTAAGTACCACCTGTACTGGAAAGAACAACCACCTAAGAATGAAATAAATTTAGGGGTATAAGCAAGAACACATTACCCATGATGCATGAAACACATTCAGAGGAGTAGTAAAGGAAAAACCATGATGCCTAAAAACATTCAGAGGTGTACGGACAACCACCTAAGTATCACACAGCGTTTAGGGGTCTAGGAAAGAACACATTACCCATGATGCATATATATACATTCAGAGGAGTAGTAAAGGGAAACACATGATGCATAAACCGACACATTCAGCGATGTTAAGAACAAGGAACATGATGAATCACAAACACATTCAGAGGTGCAGCGCTAGGAGACACATGACGCCTAAAACATTCAGAGGTGCAGCGCAGGGAAAGAAAGACACATGATGCATAAAAACATTCAGAGGTGCCCCAACACAACTCAATAGCACAAATACACACTGTAGGCAATTACCATCCTAAACATAGCAGGTAACCACATTGTGCAAAACTTACATAAGCCACCCTCTGTGGCAGTCCCTAGGCCAACTGGCCTTGTTGGGGCTAAGACGCCCTGTGTCCAAATGTCAGGGCGCGCTGCCATGCAGCGCCAGTCCAAGCACAAGCCTAAACGTTGCAGGTGCCCACTACTTGCTGGGCACCTGAGGACAATCCCAAGCGCCTAAACGGTGCAGCTGCCCACTAATTGCTGGGCAGCTGGGAATCAAAAACTTCAACAGGGTCCTCACTGACCCTTAGGCGCAAACTGCGCCCACTGCTGGAGCCACACAGGCTCTGAAAACCACTGTGCCCTGAACGTTGGAGCACTCAGGCTCCGGCCACAAACATGCGGCCTGGGTTCTCACTGGCCCTTCTCTAAACAAGGGTGTCCAATGTTGGAGCCACGGGGCTCTAACCAAAGCATGCCCCCAGGGCCTCTCTCAGGCTCTCAGTAAGTAAAAAAAATGCCCATGAGCCTCTCTGGGCTCGTAAATACAATATGGCACCCTCAGCCTCTTGGGGCTCTAAAACCAAATATGCCCCGGAGCCTCGGGGGCATTAAACACTGAGGCCTCGCTGGTGCCTCTTAGCGCCCCTCCAAAAAGAAGCTTGCACCACCTTGGGGGGGGGTGGGCACCAGAAACGTGCCTCGACAGCCCCCCCTCCCCGCATCTCGCAGGCACTCCGACGTTGGAGCCTCTCTCCGGGCCGGCACGCTGAACCAGCCCAGTGCTCTACCCCGCCCTTTACACTGACCGGCTCTCCCGGTGCGGCGGCTACTACTCTCGGCGGCTGGGCTGCGGGGTTCCTTCTCGCCCTGCGGCTGCAGGCGGGCAGGCAGGCAGGCATCTCTCCTCATGGGAGCCCCGCCTTTACAAAACGCCCGCTTCGCTCTACACCTGGTCCCCCATCTCGGGACCGGGCCTTCACTGGCTCACGCTCTCCTTCGTTGGTGGCCCCGGGGCTCTCTCTCCAGCTCACACGAGCCCCGGGCAGCCATTAATCGGACGGCTTCCTCCTTCTCCTCCTCGGGCGGGCAGCCAATCATCGCACGGCCTGGGGAAACGTCACCCAGGAATCCCGGGCCGGCCAGCCAATGGCAGCGCGGCCCACCGGGAAGAGCCCCCGAACAGCGGCCCAATCCCAGCGCGGCCCCTTCGGTGCGTCGTCCATGGCAAGGCTGTGGAGGGAGAGATTTGCAGACAACATCGAGGGGTAGGCTCCCTTTAAATCAACAAAGCGAGGTAGGCACTCGCAAGATAATTCAATAAACGGGGTGGCACCCGTCCATAAGGGAAATCCAATACCGAACAAGACGCAGGGTGACACCTGCGCACTCGGCACACAAAGGGCTGGAGCGCTTCCCACACGGGAAAAACACGGCGCTCTGCCAGAAAATTTAAAGTAAAGCGCTCCCAAGCACCATAAGCAAAAATAAAGTGCTGGAAGCAGAATATAGCGCTCTCAGGCGCTAAGGGTCAAGATGCAGCAATTCCAGGCACTGGAAGCCAGCAAAGTCCAGGCAAAGTCCTTCAGGGGATGCAGCAACGTCCTGGGGGGATAAGAAGAAGGTCCAAAGGATCCCAGGGCAAAAGCAAAGTCCCCCAATCAGCCCAGGCAAGGCAGAGGGGTCCTCCAGGAGTCCTTCAGGCATCCAGCGGCTGGGCAGAGCCCAGGGATTCCCCTGGGCCCAAGCAGCAGCACACCCCTGGCAGATTCAAGTCCAAAAACAAGAACATTTTGGAAGGGGACACAGCCCCTTTTTATACTATAAAATCCTTTGTATAAAGGGTGCAGGCAGTGTGAGAACCAGCTAGAACTGGTTATAGGGAACTCCTTTCAGTGTGAGGGGCAGAGGCGATAGTCGCCCAGCAGGAGGTGGAGCCAGCATTGTGGCAGGCAGGCACAGCCCTCTTCACTCCCAGGTGCCATCTCCTCCCACTTCCCTGGCAGCAGATGACTCAGACAACCTCCTGGGGCTCCCCAGCCCTTGTCACCCTCAAACCAGACAGTCAATCCACAAGCAGGCCCAGACACTCCTGGACCAGGCTCACAAGCCAATCACACGCCAGACACAAACAACACAAATATGCCAACTTCTAAAAGTGGCACTTGTACACTAGACACAGTCATGCCGCATATATCATTACGCAGCATTCAATCTCACAAGCTCGTACATATCAAACTCGACCCTGCACTCCCCACACATCAGGGACTACCATAGGCATACATATTCCCCATTCATTCCTATGGGAGGGCAGGTCACTCACCACACATACACAGAGAGCTCAAGCATTTTACACAGTACCACAGCAAAAAAGTGTGCAGAGGCCTAAAATCACCAACACCAGGTCACAGAAACAGGCTAGGAAAAAGCAAAAAGTTTCGGGGTGAACCTGCCTAAAGGGCCGGGTCCAACACTTATCTTGTGGCCATAAATCATGGGGCAACTTTGGGTGTTCTGGGCTGGAAAACAATGATTGAGTCTTAGGTGTATCTTCCCTAGCTCTGCCCATTTTTAGTATCGAGAACTCTGCTTCAGAAAGTGTTGACATTGAAACTTACATCCCTGATAGTTCTAGCATTGAGGATAAGATTGCGAAGGTTGATGAGGTTGGCCTCATTATGGAAGTACCATCTGGTGAAGGGCCAGTTAGTTCCTCTGGTGATTGTCTAAATTTTAGGGCAGATTTAACATACACTGATAATACAAGTTCATTCACTGTCTCTCCTTGGGGGATATATTCTCTAGTATAAGACAGGCAAGTCCCCCCATTAATATCGAGTTAAACAGTCGACTTGAGATAAACCCTAGGCATTATATCCCATTCTCTAGAGACTGCGAGCAAAAGGGGGGCACATTTATTTCATGGAACATGGCAGGCCTGGGCACTAAGATATTTTCACCTTATTGGCTATCATTTATTAGTGACTGTGATGTTTGTCTCTTCCAGGAGACCTGGGCTTTTGAAGCACATTTCTGTTCCGGCTATTTAAATTTCTTTGTGCCAGCAACTAAAGGGGCCAAGGGTCGTCCGATGGGTGGCTGTAATATTTAACACTGCATCTTTAATAGAACTCCAAAGATGTCATTAGCTATGTCACGTTATGTTGACATGGGAAAGTTCTAATTTCAGTCAGTTGATGTCTGCTGGCATTGTATGTGGATGGGATCTTTTATTCCTGGATTAAACTTCATTTTAAGAACCATATTCTATCTTGGATTTATTAATGAAGATATTTCAGTGGCCTAACTATTTGGGTGCGCCAACAGCTCCCTTTGACTGTCAAAGAATTGTCTTCAAAGAACAATGATATCCAGGTTCTAAGACTGGACTTGGGTCCTATGAGTTGTCTGGACCTTTATAATATTTATGTAAGGGGGGTTCGAGGGCGTAAGTCACAGGTTATAGCGGCCCTGGACTCCTTCATCGAGCTACACTCGGCAGCAAATAATGTGATTGGTGCGGGTGATTTAAACACAACCTTTGAGCCCTTGGCCACCTCAGAATGGCACCTTGCTGACGACGATGAAGACAGCCAATGGGGGGTGCCTAAGTTAGAACTTAACCTCGTTAAGAAGTGGACGGAGGTTGTCATCCAGGTTAACTCTGTCTGCTACGAAAGGGGACTTAGAGCACTTAACGGCAGGACCCCGAAATATAGGGCTGGGGTTGAAACATTTAACAATGGGCGCAGTAAAAGTAGAATTGACTATGTCCTTTGTGGCCTGAGGTTCTGGCACACAATAGTTGACATGATGGTTGTTGCCCGTATGGAAAGGACCATAACCCTTTATGTGTTAACCACAATTGGTGGAAGAAGGATGATCCTCGGCACAAATTGTGCCCCCCAAATATTGTCTCTACTAATGACATGAGGCAACTCAACTGGGCATATATAGTCCCCAAGGTGGAGGTATTGAATCAAATAACCAAGGAGGTTGACAGTGCCTTGTTGGCGCTTGAGCAAGTTAACATTTCTGGAACTGATCGGAATGGGGTAACCACAAAACATGATACTTTGTTTGAATGTATTAGTGCCCATTTTTTAGTGCCTGCCAAAAACAAAAATCTTGCGCTTCCCAAAGTGGTAAAATGATGATTGCAGGAGAGCTAGAATTTTCTTGGGTAATGCTATAAGGGCTGATAATCTAGCAGCTGTTTGCCAAGGAAGGCAGGAGTACAAAAAAGCTATCTCAAAAGCTAGGACCTTATGGGACGAGCTCCGTTGGCAGGAGCTTAAGGAAGCAAGTGCTAACAAGAATTCAAGATTATTTTGGAATATTATTAAGTGGGGCAGAGGGGGCCACTCTGATCAGCCTGAAAAATATGTCTCACTGGAAGGGTGGGTGAACTATTTTAAAACACAGTATGCGCGTAATCCTTCAGAAAATCAAATGGAAGTTCCTAGACTAATTTATTATAAAGACGATGCTTTTAGTAATGATGATGTATTAATTGCTCTTAACACAGTGGCAGGAGGTAGAGCTCTGGGCCCGGATGGCGTCCCCGCCGATGTTTTTCTTTATGTCAAGCCACGATGGGGCAGATATATCCAGTTGTTGGCAAATGCAATAGCGAAAAGAGCCCCGGTCCCGGACTCTTGGAAAGGGGCGGTAATTATTCCAGTGTGCGAAAAGGGCAACAGAACACAACCGGGAAACTACAGACCTATCAGCCTGATTGATACAATTCAAAAACTAATTGAGAGGATGACCCTGAATAAAATCTTAGATTGGGTTGAGGAGAATAGGGTGTTATCCCCATTTCAAGCAGGCTTCCATAAGTACACCAGCACAATTGATCAAGTCTCTCGGTTTATTCTTCTTTATTGGAAGACCGTGATTCTGGGCAAAGGCAGCCTTTACGCTGCCTTTGTTGACCTACGTGCTGCCTTTGATCTTGTTCCCCGTGCACAGTTATGAGTTACACTTAAGAATTTGGTCTTTCTGAAGCCATTCTGACTATGGTTATGAGGCTACACCAGGCCAATTATGCCAAAATTCAATGGGGGGGGCCAGGGCAGGGTTGAACATGGGGTGCGGCAAGGCTACGCCATGGCCCCAACTTTATTTTCTTTGTACATTAATGGAATTGTTGACTGCCTGTTACCAGTTAATACAGATGCACCTACCCTAGCCGGTGTTAAGATTCAGATTTTAATGTTTGCGGATGACACGCTAATTGTTTCCAAAACCCCAAATGGCCTTCAGCACGCCTTAGTAATTTTTGAAGAGTTTTGCACCGCGCGAGGCCTAGAAGTTAACGTGACTAAGACCAAACTGATGACTTTTGATCCGCATCCTAGTTTTAAGGGGAAATTTTACATGAACGGGAAGCCGCTCTAAATGGTCAAAGACTTGACTTATTTGGGTGTCCATTTAGGAAAGGATCTCAAATGGGATCACCATATAGATCTAGCCACTCTCAAACATCGCCAGATTTCAGGAGCCCTAAGTTTGGGGCACAAAAAGTCGGTAACTAATCCAATTAAGCCCATTCTCCAATTTTATGAATATAAAGCTGTTAGCTCTGCGCTATATGGCGCAGAATTATGGGGGTTTGAGAAGACAGCACCACCGACACTCTCTGAAAACGAATTTTTCTGCAGCATCACTGGTCTCCCCCAGAGCACACCCTTACTCCCGCTGAGATATGACTTGGGTAGGAAGGCTATTGCAGACATCGCCAAGCTATGCCCTATTTTGTATTGGCGTAGGTTGTGGACAACGCCTGCGCTTTCCGCTTATGCTGCAGGGTTCATGGATGTCTTAAAATCTGATTCCTACCATAAGATCCGGTGGCTAAATCATCTTAGGCATAGTCTGGCTGCTTTAGGCATGCAAACACTGTGGGAAAACCCAGATGAAGCCATATTTCCATCCAAGAATTTATTAAAGGAGAATTATTGGGAACAGGCTGTATATCACGACTGGAGGAACACTGACTCAACATCCATGGCGGGGGTTTTTCTGGGGGCAAAACTTATGCCCAGGCTTGAATCTTATTGGGATACCATTACTAAGCCTGGGGACAGGAAGCTCTATTTTCAGCTTAGAGCTGGTTCACTGCCCCTGAAGACATTGACCTCTAGGTGGTCTGTCGAAAGTGTTAACCTCTGCCCGGCTTGTGGCAGTCAAAAGGAAAAAATTGCTCACCTCCTTTTCGCCTGCCCTGTATATGCAACCCCAAGGCGTGTTTGGCTTACCCCAATGTGCAAACTACTGGGCACTAATAGAAGCTCTGAAGCCGAAAGGCTGATATGTACCAGCACTTTGCCATTTATTTCAATAGCGGTAGCTAAATACCTAGGATGGGTGTGGGTCTTAAGGCAGAACCCAAAACGGGGATAGTTGATTGTTTGCTTTTGCACAGTATTTGTCTATTGTCCAATCTTGGCCCTGTATTGATTGATTGTTATACGATTTTAATAGTTTTAACCTCAGATTATATGATTTTATTTATTGTAATTAACTTCAATGAAATTTTTAATTCTTCCATTTGCTTGAATTATGTATATTAGAATCAAACCATGCTGATCACGCTGTTTTTAATTTGGTACTATGTAATTTTAGAGTTTTATGTGCATTATGGATGTTTTGTTATGCTTTTATGAGTTTTCTCAAATAAAGCTATTTTAATGAATGCTTTGTAATTGTGGAAAGCCTGCAACTCTTCATTCAAACAAGGAACAACAGCTGTAGACGCCTTACGGTGTTTGGTTACATCAATTCAAGATGGCGAACGTTGTAAGTGCAGTTATATTAGCATAAGCTTGGTTTCTAAAGTATTTCAGGCACACAAAAAGAAAACAGCTCAGAACTTCCAATGCCAACGACTTTGGAAATAGGAAATCAGGTTCGAACTTCGGCGTCGGATAACCATCCTATGCTTCTCGGCAAATAGCACAACCTCCCCAGCTGAAATGCCTTCGGGGTGAGTTTGATGTATATAAAAGTGCAGATAATAAAAAACAAGCATTGGCAATTCATCAATTTTGCCTGTGATGAATAATGAACTGTTTTAAGCATTCACCATCTAGGACGAAGGAAAACAGTTTCCTGGCTAGTATCACAGGAGTGGAGGGGATATGTCACAGTGGCCAGAGCATCTGACTCGAGAGCTGGGGATCCCAGTTTGAGTCTCTGTGGTGTAACATCCTCTGATTCTGGGCAAATCACTTAATCTCTCCATATGTTGCTAGCTAAATCTGCTGCAAGACAATAAAGTAAAATGAGGCAAAACTTTAATAAAAAATAGTTCCACCAAAGCTGATGTTAACAGTGTTTGGCTTACAGGAAACTAACAATAGAAGTAAATGAGGAACACACATTTGTAAATGTAGGAAAAAATGCTACAGCCAATAGAATTAGAGGAAAATTAAGTGGCATGCCCAGAAACCAATGAAAAGCCAAGAAAGGGAGGAGGCGGGATGCAAGTCTCTTTTTAGTTTAATTAAAAACAATTAATTTCACAGTCATAGTGCAAGTGAAACCTAAAAACATCATTAATCGGGTGAGCACATAAGAGCAGCTTGTGTGCTTTCACCCAGAGACAGAGAGGGAAGGCAGCCAGTGACAAGCTCCAGCCTCTGTTTAACACCTTTGCATCGAGAGAGTTATTACAAGTGTAGTCCAAAACTGTTTGAATGGAAAGTGTGAGCAGACAGGTAGTGAGGCACAAGGTGACAAAATAAACTCCTCTCATTAGCCCTTGCTCTCAGGCTATGGGGACTGGAGTCCACCCTCTAAAAAACAACACAGGGACTCTATATGGTGTCCACCTCTGACTGGTGTCCTGATCATCAGTCTGACACAGAGCAACAGAAAGAGAAAGTATGGCAAAAAAAGGGAGAGTTAGGTAGGAAGAGGAATAGTTACATATGGAGAAATAAAGAGTAAAAAACAACCTGTAAGAGGGAGATAAAGAGAGAAGAAAGGTAGGGAAGCTAAAGAAAGAGGCATTAGGTGGAATAAAGACTAGGCAACTATGCTTCAGTCTCCCTTTGGCAGAAATCAGCATACCACATCCTATGAACTATACCTTTCCATCCAGTTAAAGGCAGCTTTACAGCTCCTGGCTAACCATCACATCAGTGCAGGACCCTTGGAACAGTGCTTTCATTATATAAACGGCCTCCGCACCACATTTGGCAGGGGAGCACTCTGCTTGGATTGTCCTGAATTCAATGCACTGTGACTAAGATGCAGTCCTGCTGACTCTGACCTCTATCCTGCAAAGCCTAATAGCCTGTTCCGCACAGGCTTGTTCTTTAAACATCATACTCGGGTATGGAGGCAAGGCTGTCCCAAGAGATGTGGCAGAGGGTCCTCCCTCTTTACTCTGGATAGTGTAGGTAGAGATAGGTAAAAATGCATTCATTGTAATGTCATGATGGTTGAGCTGTTTATATTTTTTACCATTCTTGTAATGCTGGTTAAAATGTTTTGATTCTTCTTCCTAATAATACGTTCCAGGAAAACTCAGGTGATCAGATACACTTTAAAAAACCTGATTTATTGAACAATTGCAAGACACTCTTTCAATGCAAGAATGCAATTGTTTCAATATATGTTTGAAAATCCAATTCATATATTTCTTGTGTTGATCATGAACATGCAAAAGTAAAACAACGAAAGGGTTGACCTGCTTCCACAATGTCCTTGGGGAATAACGATTGGTCCTGTTTTAGATTACTGATACCATCAGCTACCCGGGTATGGTTATGAATTTAGATGGGCCACTTTGAGCTAGCTAGGAACCAGGCTAACATTCTCTGATGGCTAAGTTCCCATATTTTGAAGTCTATGTTGTCTAGATACACAGTCCTACTTAATTTATAGGTGGTGTATAACATAATGTCATCAACGTTTTAGATCAGGCACTTATTTAATGGGTCTCCTTAGTAATTCTTTCCTGTGCATGAGGTCTCCTTTTTAGCTCAGACAGAGATGTCTGTGGTGTCAGAGATTTAATCCTCCTCAGGATATTAGGATATTTTAGTATTTTAAGTTGTTCCAGCTTGAACCTTTAAAAGGGTTGCTCCACTTAGGATTTTCCTTTCTTTGAATTACATGAATTGAATATGTCTCTGGCAGCTATGATTCCTTTTAATTGCCCTTATGCTGTTATAGCATTAATAATAAAAGAAGGGTTCCCTTTTGGGGGTGGAGAGGTTTCCTTTGTCTTTGAGGCCAACAGTACTGGCGATCTCTTGAGAGGGAAAGAGGAAGTTGGTGATGCCTCAGTCGGGACTCGGAGACATGGGACAGCTCCAATCCACACCCATCTCAGACTCTCTCTGATCATCGTTCTACTTAAATTCACAGGTAACACGCATGGGGGAGAATAGCATCACATACGCTCTTATTAGTATTATCAGATTTCATTTAACCATCAGTTTGTTAAGTAGGTGGGCGGTAAGCTCCACTATGCAGCGTAGCAGAGGTTTTTGCTGAACTCTGCTCTCCAAGCGGAGGGCAAAGTGGGCCAAACTCTGAAAACTCAACTAGCGGATCAGACTCCACTTCCCACCCTTAATAATAATGACATAACTCTAATGGTCGATGACTTAAACATACACTTAGCCAGAGTAGATCGCATTATTTTGAGCTTTGCTGAATATGGGTAAAAATTAAATTCTAGAAAACTAAAATTGCTTTTCTTAGTGTCCTATTCCTAAAATTAGAACTTTCAAATGAAGGCGAAAGCCTTCTGTACATTTCTTAGATGAATGTGGTCTTCGACAGCCACCAAACACCTTACAACACTTAAAGTTGCTTTTAGGTTTTCTCAACTTTGGTTAAACATACATACCCGACTACGCAGAAATGGTTAATCCCTCTATGACTTAATGTGTCCTGATTTTTCCAGACAAACGTTTGACTAAAGAACATTCACATATGATCGGAGCTGCCTAGTAATCCTCAGAACATTCTAAACTGAGATCCAGAAACTTGCGCATTTGTCTCAACACAACTAACTTGCTGATCTGCTTAGTTGCAGGATCCACTGAGTATAACTATGTCACCTTTATGAAGGAAGACACTGTGCCCATTGCATATACATTGTATTTATATTTAAATACTGAAATGTATTTTGCATCAGCAGAATTAATACTGACTGCAGTTCAGACAGTTGCTATAAAGGAAAAGTAGTTGGCTCAGGGAAAACGCATAATTGTCGATACGCCCGTCCCAGCCTTAGAGGCTGTTACCAAGGCAATCATTCCAAAAGCAAAAGCCTAACTTCCACGATGGATACAATGGACCGCCTCATTAACAGCTAGTGATGTTAACTATGTCTGTGACCATACCTTGAAAACACAAGAGTTCCTCTAGTATGAACAGGAATACCCTGTGCCCAGTGATGTTTTGCCTCTTGATCATTATGGTTACATAATATATACCGATGGTTCATTTCAGCCTTCTATTGGCACTAAGCAACAATATTCAGCTGTTTTCTCTGGATTTTATTGTCATGAAAAAAGAAGAATTCCATCAACAAAAACATTTACACAGGAAAATACTATCAAGCATAGATTACCTTTGGGAAAGGTGGCACATCTTAACAAAAATATCCAGCAAAATACTTCTACCTACTGAGTGTCCAAAACATACCTTTTGCTTGCAATCCAGGGCTGGGTGATCGAGTGAAACACAACTAGGAACGCAGGTTAGTATTAATTATAGCTGCTCAAAAAGCACTGGCAGTTTATTTAGTACAGAAATGCTATTGGCAGCATCGTCTGTCTTATAGACTAAACAATATGTCTTTAGCTGAAATGTTTGCCTGCAAATTAAAAACTCCACCACAACTTGCCCACTACAGACACCCCTTCTCATTTAGAGTAAATATTTGACATGTGTCTATTTGGATCACTGCTGAACTCTGAACTCAGGTGTTGCGTTTAAATGTATTCTTTTGGTCGTAGATTCATTTCTATATTCCTATGGGAGTGGCCACATCGATTAGCTGACGCTCAAACTGTTATTAAGGACTTGCAAGTCTGTATCAGGACATATGAAGTAACATCATTCTACTCGACCACGGCCCAGCATTTGCCTCTAAGACTTACCGGCATACCGTGGGAATTCTGGGTATTGCTGACCATTATTCCTCCCCACATCATCCTGAGGGAAATTTGATACTGGAGAGGAAAAAACAGTCTATAATAGCTAGAGTATTAAGTACAAGTCAAAGTTGTCTCCATCACTTTTATGGAGTCCAGAGAGCTTCAAATAATCTGCTTAGGCGATCCTTAGGTGGTCAGACTCCTATGAAGCCCTCTGTGAGGTCCAGATGTATGTTCCAGATCTCAACAACCCTGGTGCAGAGGCAAGACAAGACAGGCCTTCTGACATTCATGAACGTTTTTCTGTCTTACAGGAACTCCAAGACTTCAGAGATGAGCACTCAAATGAAATTTCCAAATGTTTTGCCACTGATTAAGTGAAGAAGCAACCAGCAACTTCCGGCTGGATTCCTAAAGTTGAAGATCTAGTTGAGTAGGAGATGATTACTGGAACAAAAGGTGGCCCTTTATGCAGAGCACCAATTTTAGGTTGAAATGGGTGGTAAGTATGACAAACAGAAACTAATGGTTGGAACGCTCATTTTTTTAAAACTCTTGTACAGGATTTAAAGCTACCCCCAATACATTCAGTCACTACATTCAAGGATAGTAACCACATAGCATAGAAAAGTAATTTCACTGTGTCTACAGCTAAAGAACGTCTTTTTCTCCTTTCCGGTGACATGGATTTACATGGACATGGGCTTACAAGATCTCTTGTTGGGTCGTAGGTCACCACTTTCTAGGAGATTGATTTATGCCACCTGTAATGAAATTCGCAGCAGGAAGCTTCTGAACGCTTATGAAAAATTGACAGGATAGATTTGAAAAAAGCATTGATTGATGTGGACAAATGGCATGACTACATTTTGACTCAAATGTATTCTTTGAATAATATAGTATCATCTGCATTTGAAGTCATACAGAATGACATGTCTCTCCTTCAGCATGGGCAATGGGCAAAGTCAGCTGAGATAGACTGTGAAATTGAGTTAGACATGAAAATATCTGAACGCAGCAGAGTCGTTTTTGCTGTACAATCTAACATGCACAGAAAGACTAATGGCAAAGAAAGATGCGCTATGCACAATGCTAAACTTAAAGCATTTAGAGAAATTGCCTTTTAGGAAAGCTGACACACCATAAACTGTATGGCTTATTCATGCTTTTATCACATCACCTATATCAACATTTCAGTTTTCATCTTGTCTGATGCACTTTCAGTAGGCAGATATGAAGCTTTAGGAGAGAATTGTGTTCACAAAACCTTGGTTTTACCCATGGATCACAAATGTGTGAGTGGGGAAACTGAAGTATGTATTGGCAGAAACAAATCTGAAACTTTTTTGGGACATTCATTGTTGTGTATGCTTTATTTCAACAACAAGTGTCATAAAAGCTGTAAGAAACATTTTCATGATAAAAAAGAATACAGTTTAAATGTATTGTACAGCAGCATAATAAAAGTGATATACACAGGAAGTCCATAAAAGTACACAATTGCACCCCCAAGGGAGAAGCAGTTGCCGACATGGTAAAAGCTATTATACAATTCATCAGTAAAAACATAAATAATATGCAATAAAAATAATAGAAGAGTAGCAGCACAACCATCCCTTCTATAGTGTTGTAGGCCCAGTGTGAAACCCCCATACACACATTGTGAAAGTTGATTATGCCCTCATTAGAATTACAACAGGGATGACCAAATATAAAGTGCATGTGTATAAGCTGTGAGCTCAGTGAGCAGCTAAACGGCCTTCAAACGTTGCTGCAATTTCATCTTAGCTTCAGTTAGTGTGGTGTTAAGCCACTCTTGACAAGGTCTTTTGTCTAATTTTTCAAGCGTGGCTGAGGAATTTAGCCACACCACACGCAAAAAGGGGTCTGGAGAAGGACCTAATAATGCGCAGGGCAGCATCTTGGACCTTGGACCTTGGAGCTCTGTATGCTAATACGTATGCTGCATAAAATACTTCCCTTGCTACCTAAAGAGTAAGTAGTATAGTAGGTAGCAGGCTGGATTATTGCAATTCCTTGTATCTGGGGGCCCCATTATACATTCTGCAGGGGCTCCAAAGAATCCAGTCTGCAGCAGCCTAACTTGCCCTTGGCTGGCAACGCTGCTCCTCGACAACACTGGCCTTGAGGGAGCTGCATTGGCTACCAGTGATGGAACGTATTCACTTCAAATCCCTATATTTGGTCTTTAAAGCGGTACATGAGCTAGGGCCAGTTCCTATGCAGGAAAGGTTCTCTTGGTATCAACTCACTAGGCACCTCCGATCATCCAGTGCCGCCCTACTTACGGTGCCTAGGTTCAATCGGGCCAGGCTAGGAGGTAGAGCATTCAGTGTGGCTGGAGCTCGGCTGTGGAATGGACTTCCCCAGAGCCTTAGACAGATCAGCGCCCTGCTAGAGTTTCACAGGAACCTGAAAACCTGGCTTTTCCTAAAGCTTAGTTTGAGTCCTCTATTTAGGGTCTGGCAGGTGCGACCTTGCCATTGTGGTTCAGTTTTTAGTCTGAAGCGCCAGGATACCCGTGGGGTGACAATAAGCGCTATATAAGTTTTAAAATCAATCAATCAATCAGAAAATTCAAACCTAACATGTGCAGCACTTTCCAATGGGGCCCTGCAGCATGGACACTCCTTGGATGTCTGTTTGGAGGAGTGTCACTTCTGTCATGCAGACAGGAAGTGTGCCGAACCTGAAATGAATGTACAACATTCTATCCCCCAGGACCTGAATACAATCTAGATAAGGCTTGAGGCATTTGGGGCCAGATATAGGTAAATGGCATTTACCGATTCATAAATACCGAATTTTACTGATTCGGTATTTACAAATCGGTAAATGCTATGTAGGTATTTTTACCGATTAATTTACCAAATCTGTAGAATTCGGTAATTACCAAATCGGAATTTACGAATCGGTAAATGCCATTTACCTACATCTGGCCCCTGGCCCCTAGTCTGTTATATAAATAAAATTCTGCTATCAAAAGGCCAACGTTAGGTTCGCAGATTTTCTAACAGTCCACCCAATCCCAATAGAGCCGTTTAAGCTCCTCTTTACTTGGTGGTTCCTGTCTATGCCAATGAGCTTGAAGACCCATAGCTGACTGTATTTTCCTAATGTTCAAAATTCATCCTATTTTATTGCCAACATCTATTTGCGTGACCTCAGTAAGGGCTTCAGTTTACTTAGAGAGCTCAGGGGTCCGCCTTATGCGGGCCCAGAAAAAGCAATGGGTGCAGCCTTGCAGGATCCCCAATCGACCACCTGCCGATGTCGAGCATTCGAGGTGTGAGCGGAATATTGCGGGGCAACATCACTGGGTCCCTAAGGAACTTATGTTAGGATCTGCAAAGATCGTCAACATTATCAAATCCCCATAGCTCAGGTCCATAAAGAGCTGTGCTAATTATTTTGGCATCATAATCCGTGAGGGCTGGAGCAACTGGCTTGCTATGTGAGAGGCGGTGTTCATTTCCTAATATTGCGGCCACTCGTTTGTGCCCCAAGAGAAGGAGAGTTGGACACCAAGATAGTCAAAGGTGCTGACTCTTTCTAGGAGTGTGCCACCCATCAACAGATTGCTTCTAAACAATTTGTGTGGGTTAAATGCCATTTAACTTAGTTTTAGAGGTATTGATGACCAGCCCCCTGGAGTCACAAGAGCGATGGAATATGTTTAGTAATCTTTGTTGCCCTGCTGGGGTCTTGGACACTAGAGGGTATCGTCAGCAAATAGTAGGGTTGGTACTTTATCGCCCGACAGGGTAGGTGCGTCTGCTGGATATTTTCACAAGAATTTAACCACCCCATTCATATATAAAGAGAACAGGGTGGGAGACTTGACGCAACTCTGTGGGACTCCCCTTTTGACAGGGATTCTCTCTGTCAGCTAACCTTGTGCCCCCATCTTACTTGGGCGTAATTACCCTCATGGAGCCAAACCAGCAGGTTGAGAATGAGGGAGGGGATGCCCAGATCTCTTAATGTGTGCCACAACTTGCTCCTGGGAACCAGGTCGAAGGCAGTCTTTAAATCAATGAATACGAGATAGAGACTGCCCTTACCGATTACCACTATTTTCCGATAGATAAGAAGCAGCCTGTTGAAAAAGCAACAGAACTCTGTCATCAACTCAAAGAAACCTATCCGATTTCTCCATGGATTGAATTTTGGATTGTTTTAGGTGTACTTTTCCTCCTGCTGCGGCTCATCATGATACTTTGTTTGGGAAAATTCATTGAGGGAAAATACAGTACAATGGACACAGCAAGTCAGAACATCAACTTGGTCCTAAAGCCACACAAGTCAACTCACATCAAGAAAAGAGAACTATAATCAGTGAATGTCACAGCCATTCCAATACCCGGTGGGGTAGTTTGGGACAAAACGGATTACGAAATCTATCGCCCGGTTGAACTTTTGAAATATCCACATCAATTCAAGGTTTCATTAAGTGACTTTGTAAAACCAAGTACATTCTCTGATGATTGGGACTTATTTACAGAACATGTTTATTTACAGGGTTCATCGAACTATGAACAAATGTACTGCTATAACCACTTTGCACATCACTATTTGCATAAATCTGCTCAACCTAGAAATGTTTTTAAATGCAATCAATGGGAACATTGTGCAACTCCACCTAAAAGCAGTTCGAAAACATTTTATGAGAAATTCCCATACTGCTCAGGGTTTAACACAAGTGATGCAGAAACATTTTATTATAAACTGTTAGATAAAACAGGGACAAAAACTATGTTGACAAATACTAAATTGATTTATTCGGAAACATTTTATGAAAAAATGATTACATTTGGTTTTGATTTCTGGAAAAACAACATTGAAACAAAAACCATCTGGGATACAAAAGAATGGCAGGTCCATGGTTTAGAAGCAATATTTAGAGCCTGCATGATTCCAGAACAAATAATGTTCTTTAATGACACCATTCAACAGACTACTTTTCTTGGCCTAGCTAAGATTAAAGACCTAAACAAACCGTCTATTCCAAAGCCAATACCTGATAATGCGACCACAGATATTGTGATAGACGTATCCCAAATTTTACACCAAAACAGAACACATCCTGATTGGGAAAAGTGGTTAATCTGGCCAACAGGCACAAATAACTGTCAAGATAGATTCCTGAACAGAATACAGGGGTTCAAAATGACCAGACCAGACCCTAGATACTCCCAGAGACAACATCCAGGGATAGTAACAACATACAGTGTAGGGAAACTATGCCTTGAATGGCTACAGACATCCACACTGGCAGAAATTAAGCAACACTTGACTTTACTTAAAGACGGTGTTGACTTGCGCGATTTCATAATGGGACCACGCAAACAGCGTCAAAAACGTTTCATAGCAGCCAGTATATATGCTGCGTACAACAAAGCTTGGAAAGTGACTCAAATTGAGACAGCAGAGAAAATACGAGAAATTGATCATATTAATTTGGAAAAATCGCTTTCTGTTGTGGACAATGGGTTAATGACTCTGTCCTCCAGAATATATTCACTGGACAGTATTGTATCATCTGCTATCAATATAATAGATCAGGACTTGCTAATGTTACAACACGGTCAGTCCCAATTACGTTCTATTGTACAGCTAGGCTGAACGTTGCAAAATCTGCGTTCAAGCTACGTGCCATGGCGTCTGATAAACACAACATCATTATTCTCTATCTTTAACCTTACTGATAAACAAATCAGTTTGGCACAAAAAGCAGCAGACTATACGATTCTGAGCATTGAAAAACTTGAGAGATTACCATTGACAATGTCAGAAAGACCTGTCATTGAATGGATAATACACGGATTAATCAAAATTCCGATTACAACTTTCCAATTTAAAAATTGCCAGGAGTATATACCAGCAGGCCAGTATGAAAGGTTGGGTAAAGGGTATATTAAGTCATCTTGGAAATTACCTTATACACACACATGTTATAGTGACAAGAACCAGAATGTATTTCTTAGTGGTAATAATTGTAAACAATCACTAAGCGGTATACTTCTGTGCCAAGGTATTAATTTGCATGGAGCCTGTGAGGGGACTTCAAATAACCTTTCATGCCACCAGCACGGCACACCTGCAACACAGATAGAGCCAGTCAGTCAGTCAAAACTCTTTATTTCGATTAATTAAAATCATAAAAGAAGCAGCAATACATACATACAGAATAGAAATATATATACAATTAAAATAAACAAGCATATATGTACAAGCATTCATTTATATACACAATGTATATTACATGGTTCATGCGAAAACATTAATACAAGATATCTCCAAATGTGCTTAAAACTACAGTTAACATAGAATTAAAATTTATGATAATATCAGTTCCACGATTGTGGGGAAGGGGTTCAATTCATATATAATGTTCTTTTATTCTTTACTCTTGCTGCAGCCACCAGAAAAATTGCTACGCTAAAGATGACCCGCACACTGTTCAGTAATTGCAAATATAGTAGTGCAGGCCTCACCTGTAGGAAACCCGCTTCTCGTAATATGGGCAACAAGAATTTATTTCATGCCTCCGAAAAATTTTCACAAAACATAATTAAGTGAAGAGTGTCTTTTGTCGAGAAGTTATCACAAGAACATGGTGGAGAATCAGATGGTTTGCCCCATTGTTGGTAGTCACCCAAAACAAAGTGAATTAGGTTAAATCTAAACCTTATCAGCAAGAAGCGATGGTACGGCTTTGTGACAATCTTAAGGTAGGGTTCTATGTAAGGCGAGGTCTGAAGAGCATACATGCTTCTTACTCCTAATTTTTTAAGTTCCACCTCCTCCCTGTCTGCCTCTGCCATGATCCAGAAATTATATTTGATCCATCCCAGATCCTCTTTCTTAATTCCCTCTGGGGTGGTAAACAATTCAGGGCGTCCCAGTCTGACACACGCCGCTCTAACGTATGCCAGCCATGGGATGCTGTGTGCCTTGTCGAGGGCCAGACAATATTTAAGGATGAGGTGATTAAGAGTAATGTCCTCATTGAGCCATGTCTTTGCCCAACAAATCAACGGGGCTGCTTTAAGGTAGTCTGAGATATAACCCACACCTAGTTCACAGTGTACCGCCATGGTTGACGACGACTGAGGTACCG